>NC_091283.1:376378496-376679265 GCF_032444005.1 Ranitomeya imitator
GTGTGTTTTTTTTAATCTCTTTATGACCTTGGAATTTTCTTACTTTTTGCGTTTTAGTTTTTTGCTCCCCTTATTCCCAGAGTCATAACTTTTTTTCGTCAATATGGCCTTATGATAGCTTGTTTTTTTGCGGAACAAGTTGTACTTTCTTAATACTGGAAAACTGGAAAAAAATTCCAAATGTGGTGATATTGCAAAAGAAATTCAATTCCAAATTGTTATTAACCATGTTTACTAAATGCTAAAACGGACATGACACGATGTTTCTTCAGGTCATTATGAGTTCGCAGATATGAAACATGTATGGTTCTTTTTTTTATTTAAGTGGTGAAAAACAATTCCAAAGTTTGTAAAAAAAAAAAAAGCGCCATTTTCCGAGACCCATAGAGTCTCCATTGTTTTGGGATCTGAGGATGCGTGAGGGCTTATTTTTTATTGGAAAAAGTACTGAGGGCACTACAAAATAATTTATAGGATCACTAGCCACACACTTAGTGAAGTGCGGAAAACATAGAAGAAAAAGAAGTGTGCAAACACATGGCTAGGATCACCATTAAATAACATCAATAATTTTATTTAAATACAAATATGTACGCAAAACAAAAGACACGTTTAACCCCTTAGCGACCGCCGATACGCCTTTTAACGGCGGCCGCTAAGGGTACTTAAACCACAGCGCCGTTAATTAACGGCTCTGTGGAAAAAGTTAATAACGCCCCCCAGAGTCGGATTTTCTCCAGGGTCTCGGCTGCCGAGACCCCAGAGAACATGATTTGGGGGTTTTTTTTATCGACCCCGCTTTTGCGATCGCTGATAATTAACCGTTTTCCGGCGATCGCTAAAAAAAAAAAAAAATGCGATTTCTTTTTAATTTCTCTGTCCTCCGATGTGGTCGCACATCAAAGGACAGAGAAAAGGGGTCCCCGATCGCCCCCCGATACTCACCTATCTCCCCCGGTGCTCCTCGTGGCTCCCGGTGGGCGCCGCCATCTTTAAAATGGCGGCCGGCCCCGGGAGAATCTTTGGGGTCTCAGCTGCCGGGGGTAGCCGAGACCCCAAAGAGCATGATCGGGGTCGGTTTTACCGACCCCTGTTTTGCGATCGCCGGTAATTAACTGTTTACCGGCGACCGCAAAAAAAAAAAAAGCAAAGTGTAATTCTGTCCTCTGATGTGATCGCACATCAGAGGACAGAGAAATAGGGGGATTCTGGGACCCTATCATACTTACCGGTGTCCCTGGGTCCTCCTGCTGCTCTGTGAGTTCTGTTGTCTTTTTATTTTCACAACTCTGCATTCTAAACTTCTGTGAAGCACTTGGGCATTCAAAGTTCTCACCACACATCTAGATAAGTTCCTTGGGGGGTCTAGTTTCCAAAATGGGGTCACTTGTGGGGGATTTCTACTGTTTAGGTACATCAGGGGCTCTGCAAACGCAACATAATGTCCGCAGACAATTCTATCAAAGTCTGCATTCCAAAACGGCGCTCCTTTCTTCCGAGCTCTGCCGTGCGCCCAAACAGTGGTTTACCCCCACATATGGGGTACCAGCGCACTCAGGACAAATTGGACAACAACTTTTGGGGTCCAATTTCTCTTGTTACCCTTGTGAAAATAAAAACTTGGGGGCTAAACTATCTTTTTTGTGGAAAAAAAAATATTTTTTATTTTCACGACTCTGCATTCTAAACTTCTGTGAAGCACTTGGGCATTCAAAGTTCTCACCACACATCTAGATAAGTTCCATGGGGGGTCTAGTTTCCAAAATGGGGTCACTTGTGGGGGATTTCTACTGTTTAGGCACATCAGGGGCTCTCCAAACGCGACATGGCGTCCGATCTCAATTCCAGACAATTCCAGACAATTCTACATTGAAAAAGTAAAACGGCGCTCCTTCACTTCCAAGCTCTGCAGTGCACCCAAACAGTGGTTTACCCTCACATATGGGGTATCGACGTATTCAGGAGAAATCGCACAACAACTTTTGTGGTCTAATTTCTCCTGTTACCCTTGTGAAAATAAGAATTTGTGGGCGAAAAGATCATTTTTGTGTAAACAAAAGCGATTTTTTTTTTTATTTTCACGGCTCTACGTTATAAACTTCTGTGAAGCACTTGGGGGTTTAAAGTGCTCACCACACATCTAGATAAGTTCCTTAAGGGGTCTAGTTTCCAAAATGGCATCACTTGTGGGGGGTTTCCACTGTTTAGGCACATCAGAGGCTCTCTAAACGTGACATGGCGTCCGATCTCAATTCCAGCCAATTCTGCATTGCAAAAGTCAAACGGCGCTCCTTCACTTCCAAGTTCTGTGGTGCGCCCAAAAAGTGGTTTACCCCCACATATGGGGTATTGGCGTATTCAGGAGAAATTGCGTAACAAAATTTATGGTTACATTTCTGTTTTTACACATGTGAAAATAAAAAAAATGGTTCTGAATTAAGATGTTTGCAAAAAAAAGTTAAATGTTCATTTTTTCCTTCCACATTGTTTCAGTTCCTGTGAAGCACGTAAAGGGTTAATAAACTTCTTGAATGTGGTTTTGAGAACCTTGAGGGGTGTAGTTTTTAGAATGGTGTCACACTTCGTAATTTTCTATCATATAGACCCCTCAAAATGACTTCAAATGTGATGTGGTCCCTAAAAAAAAAAATGGTGTTGTAAAAATGAGAAATTGCTGGTCAACTTTTAACCCTTATAACTCCCTAACAAAAAAAAATTTTGTTTCCAAAATTGTGCTGATGTAAAGTAGACATGTGGGAAATGTTATTTATTAACTATTTTTTGTGACATATCTCTGTGATTTAAGGGCATACAAATACAAAGTTTGAAAATTGCAGAATTTTAAAAATTTTCGCCATATTTCCGTTTTTTTTTCATAAATAATCGCAAGTAACATCGAAGAAATGTTACCACTAACATGAAGTACAATATGTCACGAAAAAACAATCTGAGAATCAGCGGGATCCGTTGAAGCGTTCCAGAGTTAACACCTCATAAAGTGACAGTGGTTAGAATTGTAAAAATTGGCTCGGTCATTAAGTACCAAATTAGCTCTGTCACTAAGGGGTTAAAAACAATTAAAAATGCAGGCGACAAGGGCAGAAGGTGGAATAAATTTTCCTGACCTGGGTAGATACAATTTAGCAGCTAATTTTAGATATGCCATTGACTGGATAAAGGGGGGTCTCTCACTACGCCAACGTTGACCTAGAACAACAATTTTACCCGCATATCTCATTGTCGGCTTTGTTACATTTGAAAGGGGAGGTTCTTCCGGTAGAGATACGGGATCATCCGACTTTGTGGCAAACAGTACTGACGTGGAGACGTTGTAGAAAGATTTGTAAACTAAGGGCAGGTTTGTCCCCATATCAGCCTTTCTTGGATAATCCGGGGTTCTTAAGGGGCTCCGCACCATCCTTCTATAGACGTCTGGCCTCTCAGGGTTGTAGGCAAGCAATCGATCTACTGGATCTTAATTTTTCGGTATTAACCTTTGAGGCGGCATCGCAACGCTTTCCACTATCTAGTAACAATCCTTTCCATTTCCTTCAGGCGCGCAGTTTAGCACAGAAGTGTCGGCCGATTGGAGGGGCGGGAGAGGGGAGGACAAACCTAGATGGATTTATCAGAAATACAAGAACACAACCGGCGTCTATAAGTAACATCTACTCGGTAATACGCAAAAAATGGTCGTGGGAAGGGAAAACTACGGGAGTGGCTAGATGGTTGAGAGACCTCCCAGGTCTCAAGGTGGAGGATCTTCTTGACGCTACACTAGCGCAAAGAAAAGTACTATCATATAGTAGCTACACTGACATGGCTCTACTAATATTACATAGAGCCTACATCACGCCCTATCTGCAATCTAGGATGTCTCCTGTCTCAGTCTACTTGTGTTCTAAATGTAAATCCCGCAACACGGATATCTATCACCATCTGTGGAGCTGCCCGAAAATTCAGGAGTTGTGGGGTAGTGTTCATGATGAGCTACAAAAGTTGTGTGGAGTCAGTTTTGCGCTCACCCCTCAATGGGCTATTTTTAACATTCTTGATGAGGCACAACACAAATTATCCAAATATATCAAAGCTACACTCATGATATGGGCCTCGGCGACCAGGAAGAGCATACTACATCAATGGTTAAACCCAGCAACTCCATCGCTTTCTCTTGTTCGTACAAAGATCCAATTCATATTTAAAATGGATTGGATGGATGCTTTGACTAATAAGGAGAAAATGTCAGGCAGATTTTTGTCTACGTGGTCTACTCTTATCCCGTCTCTGCCTTTGGAGACTAGAGAGAAGCTGAGAGCGCAGTTCAAAAACACACAATGGTACTTATTACAGCGGATAGGCGGCAACCAGTTCCGTAACTAGCTTTGACAGCTATGCGCATGCAGAGATTGGGGTTCCTGGGTGGGGGAGGGTTTGGGTTGAGTTTATGACTTCTGATTCATTTTGTTATTACCAATTGTTTGTTGGATATATTGAAAATTTTAATAAACAGATTCACAAAAAAAAAAAAAAAACAATTAAAAAGCCATTGAAGCTAATATAAATACTAGCTGGAAGACCATGTAAAGACCAACCAGACTCCTCCACTGTGTGCACCTGGGAAAGGATATACTAGGGATGTTATGAGTATAATACACCAAAAACACTCCTGGGGAAGGAAAAAAAAAAAACACGCGAGTAATCACAGCGAATCAATCCAATATAAAAGTGACAGCCTATATGCATGAATCTGTGAGCTTGAACAAACAAGGTATTCCTGAAAGATATCATCATCATTACTAAAATGGTAAATTAAAAGTTAAATAAAACACACACACACACGAAATCTGCGTGAAACGCAATATCTGTTTAATTTTCAAAAACTTTATAAGGGTACATTTCCACGGTCAGTAAACGCTGCGGGTTGGATGCTGCGTACATTTGCAGAGCGGCTAATGGATGGCATTTGAAGGAATCTCATTTCCACTATGTGTGCACCAGCGCCCATGGCTTCCTTGAGGAGAGGGACATGCGGTGCGTCTTTCCAGACAGCAGCATGTCAATTTATATTGCGGAGATGATCAGTCTCCACAAGATAAACGTCCTCGTACAATGTATAGAGCGCGGTGATTTCGCACGGTCAAATGAACACGTACCTGCCAGCAGCACAGGGGGGCATATAGTGACTGGGGCGGCCAAGTGCCAGCACCACAAGGGGGCCAAGTGCCAGCACCACAAGGGGGCTATGTGCCAGCACAGGGGGGCACTGACGGTACTACAAGATAATTAACAGGATCACTAGCCACACACTTAGTGAAGTACAGAAAACATGGGAGAAAAAGAAGTGTGCAAACACAAGGCTAGGATCACCGTTAAATAAAATCAATAACTTTATTAAAATACAGATACGCAAGACAAAAAAGACACGTTTAGAAACAAATAAAAACAGCGATTTGATCCAATATAAAGTGACAGGCTACATGTATGAATCTGTGTGCTTGAACAAACAAGGTATTCCTGAGAGAATATGATCAATAGAGCAAAAGAAAATATATATGAATGAAACAGTTCAAGTAGCAAAGCAGTATGTCAATAATAATAATAATCATTATATAGCACCAACATATTCTGCAGCTCTTTACAGTTACCGTATTTTTCGGACTAAAAGACGCACTTTTTCCCCCCCAAAAAAGGGGGGAAAATGGTGGGTGCGTCTAATAGTCGCAATGCAGGCTTACCTAGGTGGCAGAGGTGCGGTGGCAGAGGTCCGGTGGCAGAGGTGCGGTTGCAGGGGGTGTGGCGGCAGAGGAGGCGCAGTAAGCGGGGTCCCTTGCCCCGGTATGGTGATGCAGCAGGCCCGGTATGCAGCAGAGCCGGGTGAATCCTCTTGATATCGGTGGTGGCGGCCATTTTCCGGAGGCCGCGTGTGCGCAGATGGAGCGCTCTGCTTCCCGGGGCTTCAGGAAAATGGCCGCCGCGATCTCCATCTGCGCACGCGCGGCCTCCCGCGGCCATTTTCTTGAAGCCCCGGGAGCAGAGCGCTTCATCTGCACACGCGCGGCCTCAGGAAGATGGCCGCGCCCACCGATAACAAGAGGATTCACCCGGCTCTGCTGCATACCGGGCCTGCTGCATCACCATACCGGGGAAAGGGACCCCGCTTACTGCGCCTCCTCTGCCGCCACACCCCCGCCACCGCACCTCTGCCACCGGACCTCTGCCACCGCACCTCTACCACCTAGGTAAGCCTGCATGGTACGCCAGGGACCCCTCTCATGCCATATCTCTCACTGCACCTCCTGATCCCAGCACCTCCTGATCCCAGCACCTTCTCATCCCAGCACCTTCTCATCCCAGCACCTCCTCATCCCAGCATCACCCCACCTCTGCCGACACCTTGCCTCCTGTGACCCTGCTCTGCCACCGCCATAAGATACTGTAAATTCGGACAATAAGACGGACCCCCATGTTATAAAAAAATCTTTTTTTCTGCAATTTTCACCCCAAATTTGGGGTGCGTCTTATGGTCCGGTGCGTCTTATAGTCCGAAAAATACGGTAAACCGTTTCAAACACAACAGTAATAAGTAACAACGTTAACAATAATATAATGATTAAAGCAAAATAAGACGACCCTGCTCGTGAGAGCTTACAATCTAATAATAATAATAATCTTTATTTATATAGCGCCAACATATTCCGCAGCGCTTTACAGCTGTTTCAAACACAACAGTCATAAGTAATAACGTTAGCAATACAATAATTAAAGCAAAATAAGATGACCATGCTCGTGAGAGTTTACAATCTACAATGAGGTGGGGGAGATACAAAGTACAGGTGTGTATTTACAATGATGTATTTACAATGATGGTCCAGCCATCTTCAGGGGGTGGGGGATAAATGGGGATAGTGAATGGGCTACACACACAAACATAAAATGACTTTGATTAGGGAACTTGATAGGCCGCTCTGAACAAATGTGTTTTGAGGGAGCGCCTAAAACTATGTAAATTGTGGATGGTCCTAATATCTTGGGGTAGAGCATTCCAGAGGATTGGCGCAGCGCGGGAGAAGTCTTGGAGTTGGGAGTGGGAGGTACGGATGAGTGCAGAGGTTAATCGAAAGTCATTTGCAGAGCGCAGAGGTCGGTTAGGCTGATAGACCGAAATGAGGGAGGAGATGTAAGGGGGTGCCACACTGTGGAGAGCTTTGTGGGTGAGAAAAAGTACTTTGAATTGTATCCTGTAATGAATAGGCAGCCAGGGGGAGGCCAATTAGTAGAGCATTGCAGTAGTCCAGGCGGGAGTGGATCAGGGCGACAGTGAGGGTTTTTGTTGTTTCCATGGTGAGAAAAGGACGAATTCTAGAGATGTTCTTTAGGTGTAAGCGGCACGAGCGGGCAAGAGATTGTATATGGGATGTGAAGGAGTGATTGGAGTCAAACATAAAACCCAGACAGCGCGCCTGCTGCTGGAGTGTTATTATAGTGCCACCTACGGAGAGGGAGATGTCACATTTAGGGAGGTTAGTAGACGGCGGGAGCAGAAGGAGTTCAGTTTTGGAGAGGTTGAGTTTCAAATAGAGAGCGGACATGATGTTGGAGACTGCGGACAGACAGTCACTGGCATTCTGTAGTACAGCGGGAGTAAGGTCAGGGGATGATGTGTATAGTTGTGTGTCACCAGCATAAAGATGGCACTGAAGGCCAAATCTGCTGATGGTCTGTCCAATTGGGGCCGTGTAGAGGGAGAAGAGAAGGGGGCCAAGGACTGAGCCCTGAGGTACCCCGACAGCGAGAGGAAGAGGAGATGAAGTGGAGCCAGAGAACAGAACACTGAAGGAGCGGTCAGAAAGATAGGAGAGAGCAGTGTCCTTAATGCCTAGTGACTGGAGCCTAGAGAGTAGGAGAGGGTGGTCAACAGTGTTGAAAGCTGCAGAAAGGTCGAGAAGAATGAGCAGAGAGTGGTCACCGTTACATTTTGCTGTCAGAAGGTCATTGGTCACCTTGATGAGTGCCGTTTCTGTTGAACGTAGGGGGCGGAAACCAGACTGTGAAGGGTTTAGGAGGGAACGAGTGGAGAGGTAACCGGTAAGGCGGGAGTAGACCAGGCTCTCCAAGAGTTTAGAGATGAAGGGGAGATTGGAAACTGGTCTGAAGTTGTTTGTGCAGGATGGGTCGAAAGCAGGTTTCTTTAGTAATGGAATAATGATAGAGTGTTTGAAGGAGGAGGGGATAATGTCAAAGGAGAGGGAGAGATTAAAGATTGTAGTTAGGTGAGTTGTGACGACTGGAGAGAGAGACTGGAGGAGATGTGAGGGAATGGGGTCGGTAGTGCATGTAGTCGGATGAGAAGAAGAGAGGAGCCTGGAGACTTCTTCTTCTGTGATGGGATCGAATGTGGAGAGTAAGCCAGGGGAAATGCAGGGAGGGATGGGAGTCACAGCACTTTGTGGCTGGGAGCGGATTTCCTGACGGATGTTATCTATTTTCTCTATAAAGTGGGAGGCCACATCACCAAGTTTCTTGGGGTTGTTGGATAGTGAGGAGATCAGAGTGGTGAAGTAGGTCTGTTTGGCAAGGTGAAGGGCAGATTTATAGGTTTTTAACCCCTTTACCCCAAGGGTGGTTTGCACGTTAATGACCGGGCCAATTTTTACAATTCTGACCACTGTCCCTTTATGAGGTTATAACTATGGAACGCTTTAACGGATCCTGGTGATTCTGACATTGTTTTCTCGTGACATATTGTACTTCATGATAGTGGTAAAATTTCTTTGATATTACCTGCGTTTATTTGTGAAAAAAATGGAAATTTCGCAATTTTCCAAATTTGAAATTTTATGCAATTAAATCAGAGATATGTCATACAAAATACTTAATAAGTAACATTTTCCACATGTCTACTTTACATCAGCACAATTTTGAAACCAAAATTTTTTTTTGTTAGGGAGTTATAAGGGTTAAAAGTTGACCAGCAATTTCTCATTTTTACAACACAACTTTTTTTTAGGGACCACATCTCATTTGAAGTCATTTTGAGGGGTCTATATGATAGAAAATACCCAAGTGTGACACCATTCTAAAAACTGCACCCCTCAAGGTGCTCAAAACCACATTCAAGAAGTTTATTAACCCTTCAGTTGTTTCACAGGAATTTTTGGAATGTTTATACCTGTATGTAAATAAAAAAGAACATTTAACTTTTTTTCACAAAAAATTTACTTCAGCTCCAATTTGTTTTATTTTACCGAGGGTCACAGGAGAAAATGGACCCTAAAAGTTGTTGTACAATTTGTCCTGAGTACGCCGATACCCCATATGTGGGGGTAAACCACTGTTTGGGCGCATGACTGAGCTCGGAAGCGAAGGAGCGCCATTTGACTTTTCAATGCAAAATTGACTGGAATTGAGATGGGACGCCATGTTGCGTTTGGAGAGCCACTGATGTGCCTAAACATTGAAACCCCCCCACAAGTGACACCATTTTGGAAAGTAGACCCCCTAAGGAACTCGTATAGTTGTTTTGTGAGAGCTTTGAACCCCCAAGTGTTTCACTACAGTTTATAACGCAGAGCCGTGAAAATAAAAATTCTTTTTTTTTCCATAAAAATTATTTTTTAGCCCCGAGTGTTTGATCGCAGTGTGCCGGGGGTTAATGTGCTGGGTGCGGTCCGTGACCCCTCCTGGCACACAGTGCCAGATGTCAGCTGCGATAGTCCGCTGACACTCGGCCGTGCTCCCCCCGTGAGCGCGGCTGATCGCTCTGGATGTACTATTCCGTCCTTGGGAATTAGGGCCCACCCCACATGGACGGAATAGTATGTCCAATGGCAGAAAGGGGTTAACATAAATTTGAAGTGTATGAAGTCTTCTGGTGTGCGAGTTTTCCTCCATAAGCATTCAGCACTCATAGAGCATCGCTGGAGAAATCGGGTTTGCGATGTGAGCCAGGGCAGTTTTACTCTGTGCTTGGAGGTTCTGAGGGTGAGGGGCGCTACTTGGTCCAGGGTGCTTCTAAGAGTGTCATTGTAGTGATGTACAGCCAGATCAGGACAGGAAAAAGAGGAGATTGGGGACAATGATGAGTGTAGGGAGTCTGAAAGCGTGTGAGGGTTGATAGCATGTAGATTTCTGAATGTGTGGTAGGTAGGAGGGTGCTGGGGTGGGCGAGGAATTGTGAGTGTGAAGGAGAGAATGTTGTGGTCAGAGAGGGGAAGTGGTGAGTTATCTAGGTAGGAGATTGAACAGAGCCGGACGAAGACCAGGTCAAGGGTGTTACCGTCTTTGTGTGTTTCAGAGGTTGAGAGCTGTGAGAGGCCTAGAAAAGTGGTTCGTGAAAGAAGCTGGGATGCAGATGTGGAAGTGAGGCTGTTAATGGGGATGTTGAAGTCTCCCAGGATAAGGGTTGGGAGTTCTGAGGACATGAAGTGCGGCAGCCAGGCAGAGAAATGTTCCAGGAAGTGGGTGGGTTCTCTTAATCCATTCTGCTCTGGCTTACCGCGCATGCGCAGTGGTGTGATTGAACCTACATATGTTCACACTAGACTATTCAATCTGTACTATGCAGGCGAGGTCATATGACCCACAGGTCCTGCGTGCTGCAACATGTACTTCCTCTATATCGGACACACGTGGATACTGATGGTACCCAGCTGATTTCTTTGCGCCTGTGTATCTGTTTTCTTTGGACACCGTCTCATTTCACAACACCTGTTACATGGGAAAATCATATTATATTGAATATATAAGCTTGACATTTGAAACTCACCCCTCACTTTGCCCTGAGGAAGCCACGCTCCATGGCGATATGCATGGGGATCCTAGCCTTGTGTATGCACAGGGCTTATTTTTTACGTGCCGAGCTGACATTTTTATTGACTATTTTGGGGTAGATACAATGTTTTTATCACTTTATTGCCATGTTGCGGCAACCAATAAAAAACAGCACATTGAAGCATGAAACAATAAAGATTCTTGTTTCAGCAAATACTTGGAAATCAAAGCTGAAAAGCATGCTAGCCTAACATCATGACATACCTAAGTCCTTGCGCTGACATTTGGATAGTGATTTGCTTTGTGCTAAGTGCTTAAGGTACCGTTACACTAAATGATTTACCAACGATCACGACCAGCGATACGACCTGGCCGTGATCGTTGGTAAGTCGTTGTGTGGTCGCTGGAGAGCTGTCACACAGACAGCTCTCCAGCGACCAACGATGCCGAAGTCCCCGGGTGACCAGGGTAAACATCGGGTTACTAAGCGCAGGGCCGCGCCTTAGTAACCCGATGTTTACCCTGGTTACCATTGTAAATGTAAAAAAAAAACACAACATACTCACATTCCGGTGTCTGTCACGTCCCCCGCCGTCACCTTCCCTCACTGGCTGTGTCAGCGCCGGCCGTAAAGCACAGCACAGCGGTGACGTCACCGCTGTGCTTTACGGCCGGCGCTCACAGTCAGTGCGGGAAGCTGACGGCGGGGGACGTGACAGACACCGGAATGTGAGTATGTTGTGTTTTTTTTTTTTTTTTTTACATTTACAATGGTAACCAGGGTAAACATCGGGTTACTAAGCGCGGCCCTGCGCTTAGTAACCCGATGTTTACCCTGGTTACAAGTGAACACATCGCTGGATCGGCGTCACACACGCCGATCCAGCGATGACAGTGGGTGATCCAGCGACGAAATAAAGTTCTGGCCTTCTAGCTTCGACCAGCGATGTTACAGCAGGATCCTGATCGCTGCTGCGTGTCAAACACAACGAGATCGCTATCCAGGACGCTGCAACGTCACAGATCGCTATCGTTATCGCTCTAAAGTTGCTCAGTGTGAAGGTACCTTTACACTTCTTAGATAGCTGTTGGACAAATGTTTGTTTGGCCAACAGCTACCTCCCTCAGCTTCACCATACACATAATTTCGGTTCTGAATTAAGTCTCAACCAGACATCTCTGGTGGCTTATCTTCCAGGAGAACAAAATAATAGGAAATTCAATATATTCTATTTATACATGTTAGATGGATAGTTTGTCCTGCCCAAATTACAGAGTTTTTCCTGCAATGAAATTTGCTATATGATTAGCAATTTATGTTGATATTTTAATTTAGAAATGTTATTTAAAGGGACACTGTCACCTGAATTTGGAGGGAACAATCTTCAGCCATGGAGGCGGGGTTTTTGGGTTTTTGATTCACCCTTTCCTTACCCGCTGGCTGCATGCTGGCTGCAATATTGGATTTAAGTTTATTCTCTGTCCTCCGTAGTACATGCCTGCACAAGCCTTTGCAGGCATGTACTACAGAGGACAGAGAATGAACTTCAATCCAATATTGCAGCCAGCGGGTAAGGAAAGGGTGAATCAAAAACCCCGCCTCCATGGCTGAAGATTGTTCCCTCCAAATTCAGGTGACAGTGTCCCTTTAACAAATTATAATTTTTCTGATCCTAGAATTTAAGAAACTAATTCCAGATATTTTTTTCTTGGCAGAAAATTACACTAGAAGCTCAGAAGGACATCTGATATCTTCAGATTTTATAAAAGATGATCGTGGTGTGATAGAAGATGTGCATGAAATGTATTTATACATTCCAACTATACCTACAACCGTTCAAAGCAAAGATTCATCATCTGATTATTTTCAACAAGTCCTATCTACTAATTCATTACATACTGTTAAACAAAATAATCATCTCCAAAGGAGTGTTGAACATCAAAAAGTTTACAAAGAAGAAAGACCATTTTCATGTTCAGAATGTGGCAGACGTTTTACAATTAAATCAAATCTTGCGAAACATGAGAGAATTCACACTGGAGAAAGGCCATTTCCATGTTCAGAATGTAGTAAATGTTTTAACCAGCATTCAGATCTTGTTAGGCATCAAAGAATTCACACAGGGGAAAAACCATTTACATGTTCGGAATGTGGAAAATGTTTTACAGATAAATCAAATCTTGGTAAACATCAGAGAAGTCACACAGGGGTGAAGCCTTATTCATGTTTAGAGTGTGGAAAATGTTTTACCGATAAATCGAGTCTCCGTAAACATAAGAGAAATCACACTGAGGAGAAGCTATTTTCATGTTCAGAATGTGGGAAATGTTTTGGCCACAAATCTGATCTTGTAGCACATGAAAAAATTCACTCTGGGGAGAAGCAATATTCATGTTCAGAATGTGGAAAAACTTTCCATTGGAAATCATATCTTTTCAATCATCAAAAAATTCACACAAACGAGAAGCAATTTTCATGTTCAGATTGTGGGAAATGTTTTAAACGGAAATCTTCCTTTGTTTCTCATCAGAGAATTCACATAAGGGCAAAGTCATTTTAATCTTCTGAACGTGGGAAACATTTTAGTGTAAATCCACTTTTATTTTCTTACACAATCAAATCTTATTGACAATTAAAACCTCACACGGGAGAAACCATCTTCCTGCTCTCAATATGGGAAATATTCACAGAAATCAGGTCTTGTTAAAAACGAAAGGAGATACATAGCAAAAAAAAGCTATTATATTGTACTGTATGCGGTGAATGGTTTAACCAACTTTTTTTTTTCAAACTTATTTCCTTTAAAAATACTACAAAAAAAATACAACACCGCATTAAAGTCATTGGACATCAAAAGATGTACTAGATGTTTAGTATACTTGTTTTGGCAGAGCTTGGTTTATCTGACATCTATCCACTAGTTTTAAAAACTGTCAATTTCTAACTTAAAATACCGCTTCTTGTAGAAAACGACCACTAACCTTTGGCCATGCCATGGTCAAAATTGGGCTGGTATCAGGGGGCCCTAGAAACTTAAGAAGATAAGCAAAAGCCACTCTTGATCGCAATGCAAGTCATATTGCTATGTAGGGAATTGTGGTTTGGACATTTGTGAAATATTTTCTTTAGGCAGTTGTCTTTATATGTTTTATTAGAATGTCACCAGATAAAAGTTCCAGAATCCTCTCTTTTACAAGCGGTTTCCGCCTTTCCTTTTTTTAGCCAGGCTGGCTAATCCAAAGAAGATCTGCAGATTCTGGCAAATACAGTTGCGGCAAACAATTAGAGAGCACCACATCAAAACACTGTCATAGGCAGCCCAATCTTCAGACCTCTGAAAACCTCTGGAATGTAATCAAGAGGATGATGGATAGTCACAAGCCATCAAACAAAGAAGAACTGCTTACATTTTTGCGCCAGAAGCAGTGTGAAAGAGTGTTGGAATGAATGCCAAGATGCATGAAAGCTGTGATTAAAAATCATGATTATTCCACAAAATATTGATTTCTGAACTCTTCCTGAGTTAAAACATTAGTATTGTTGTTTCTAAATGATTATAAACTTGTTTTCTTTGCATTATTTGAGGTCTGAAAGCACTGTTTGTTTTTTTTAATTTTGACGTTTTTCTTTTTCAGAAAAAAAATAAAAAACTTATTACTTGGAAAGTCAGACATGTCAGAAGTTTATAGACTAAAAGAACAATTTTCCATTTTACTCAAAAATATACCTATAAAGAGAAAAATCAGACAAACTGGACATTTTACAGTGGTCTCTTAATTTTTGCCAGAACTGTAAGAGGCAGTTGTCAGGGCTCCCATCTGGGGACCACAGAATACTGACTTGTCCACTGAACCAGGGCCCTGACAATTTATTAGCTCATCAAAACTCTTAGTCACAAATTGTTGTGCTGTACAGTTGTGTCCAAAAGGTTTTAGACTGACACAAATTTTGGTTTTCACTAAATTTCTACTTCAGTGTTTTTGCCGTTATTGAAGTGCATTTATAAAAATTTCAGCTTTTAAACTTTTATTAACAAATACATCAAGTTTATGCAAAGTGTAAGGCAGTGACCCCTGTAACAGCTAGGGGGCGCTGTATGTGCTCTCCAGAATGTGCATGGAAGCATAGTGAGGCCATAAGAGCGTACTGCAGACATAGGTGTGGCTGTAAGTAGAATAGTGAAGCAGTGATTGACTAAAAGTCCTGTAGTAGAGGGGGAGGTGTGTCAGTGTTGTTTTGGAAGCAGACAGAGAAGTTGTCTGCAGAGCTCTTTGTGTGTGGAGCAACACAGGGGCAAAAGGAACTGACACCCTGTGTCCCAGGCTGTCTTGTTTTGCCAGGCTGCAATCCGGAGGATAGCGTGATGTGCGCGGCGTGAGTAGAGACTTGGTATCGGCGGGCAGTCGCCCCAGGGAAACTGGACAAAGGGAAGTCTGGCCTGTGTAGGGACTGCAAAGTAAAGCCGGTTACTGTGTATTTCTGATGGACTGTGTGAAGAAGCAGTGTACTGTGTATTTTCCTTTGGCCTGGATGAAGAATCTGTTTACTGTGTATTACTAAAAGGCATGGCATGGGGCTAGTAACTGTTCGGTGACATCTAAGCCCATGGACTGTGGGAACACTGGTCAGGAGTCTATGTGTGCCCAGCCTGTCTGTATCACCACTACGTGCACAGCCGGCAGAGAACCAGAATTATGCCAGGTACTTGTGAATGGGTGCCAAACAGAGGCTCTCCTGGACATGGGGAGTAAAGTGACTCTGGTCCATCAGTCCCTTGTTGCCGGGGACAACCGCAAAGGACTAAAAGTGGAGGTGATGGGTATCCACTGGGAAATCCGGGAGTACCCGACCGCGGAGGTTGATTTTTCCACACCATGTGTTGACATTAAGCATGTGGTGGGAGTGGCAAAGACCCTTCCATATGGGGCTGTGTTGGGGAGAGATTTGCCCCTGTTTTGGTCCTTGTGGGAAACCAGGGTCAACCCTCTCACGGAAAGTGTTGTACCAGGTGCAGAACCCAAAGATATTGAGATACCTGCAAAAAAGGGGTCGCCAAGCTAGGGACAGAGTGTAATCCCGATAGGCTCCCCCTTGAGGTAATGGCAGGAGAAACTAAAGTGTTGTTTCGGGCGTAGAACCCGAAGATCCTAAGATGTATGCCACAGGGGTCGCCAATTTAGAGTTAGAGTGTAAGCCCGATAGGCTCCCTCTACAGGTTGTGGCAGTAGAGGTTGTGGGGACCCCACTGAACCCTGAGCTGGAGGTGTTCCCTGGTAAGGTTGGTACAGCTCAGATCCAGGGTCCCACACGGAAATGCAGATATAAAAGATGCAGGTATGAGAAGAACCGGGAGTGTATGGTCACAGAGGCGACTGGGGACGTGCGCACGAGGAACCCTCTGGCACCGGTCAAGGATGGGGCTGGGGGTCAGGGTAAATTAGATAGAGCGCTCGCTAGACAGCAGTGTCGGGAGGCTCAGGTTCGGGTGCGGCGTAGTACAGATATACGCTCGGAGTTGCCAGCGCGGTCCGTGGCGTTTCAGCGTGATATAGTGACTGGCACGGGTAAAGGTACAGAGGAAACGGTGCCAGGGGCCTGAAAGCAGATACTTAGGTGACAGGATCACTCGTGGGGTTGGTGTGCCCAAAATAAACAAGATCGAGACCACCCAAAACTGGCCCAAATCTACGGTTAAACAGAAAAGAGGGCTTGGCTTCTGTAATGCAGAACAAGGGGGTTGGTCGCGTAATGAAGTGTGGTGGAAAAACATAAAGAGGAGGGATGCATGTGCCGATCGATGGTTCCAGTCACTACTTTGGTTTCTTAGTGTAGTGTCGAGCAGGGATGTCACAGGGGCATAGCGATGCCCTGTCTCGCGCCCTTATGGGGTAACAAGTGTTCAACCCCACAGGTATGAACAGGGGGGAGGATATGTGCGGCAGTGACCCCTGTTACAGCTAGGGGGCGTTGTATGTGCTCTCCAGAATGTGCATAGAAGCTTAGTGAGGCCATGAGGGCGTACTGCAGACACAGGTGTGGCTGTAATTAGAATAGTGAAGCAGTGACTGATTAAAAGCCCTGTAGTAGAGGGGCAGGTGTGTCAGTGTTGTTTTGGAAGCAGACAGAGAAGTTATTTGTAGAGCTCATTTTGTGTGGAGCAATACAGGGGCAAAAGGAACTGACACCCTGTGTCCCAGGCTGTCTTGTATTGCCAGCCTGCAATCCGGAGGATAGCGTGATGTGCATGGCGTGAGTAGAGACTTGGTATCAGCGGGCGGGCGCCCCAGGGAAACTGGACAAAGGGAAGTCTGCCTGTGTAGGGACTGCAAAGTAAAGCCGGTTACTGTGTATTTCTGATGGACTGTGTGAAGAAGCCGTGCACTGTGTATTTTCTATACTGTGTATAGAAAATGTATCCCTGCTCTCTGCTGTCTAATCTTTATACTTCCTTCAGAATGTCAGTCTATCCTTGATGGTTTTTTGTTCGAGAGAAGTTCTTTCTTTGCTGCCTTTCTTAAAGGGACACTGTCACCTGAATTTGGAGGGAACAATCTTCAGCCATGGAGGCGGGGTTTTTGATTCACCCTTTCCTTACCCGGTGGCTGCAATATTGGATTGAAGTTCATTCTCTGTCCTCCATAGTACACGCCTGCACACGGCAATCTTGCCTTGCGCAGGCGTGTACTATGGAGGACAGAGAATGAACTTCAATCCAATATTGCAGCCAGCATGCAGCCAGCGGGTAAGGAAAGGGTGAGTCAAAAACCCCACCTCCATGGCTGAAGATTGTTCCCTCCAAATCCAGGTGACAGTGTCCCTTTAAGAATAGACCAACATCCAAAAGCCTCCACCTAAAGATACCGTCACACTAGACAATATCGCTAGCGATCCGTGACGTTGCAGCGTCCTCGCTAGCGATATCGTCCAGTGTGACAGGCAGCAGCGATCAGGCCCCTGCTGTGCTGTCGCTGGTCGGGGAAGAAAGTCCAGAACTTTATTTCGTCGCTGGACTCCCCGCAGACATCGCTGAATCGGTGTGTGTGACACCGATTCAGCGATGTCTTCACTGGTAACCAGGGTAAACATCGGGTAACTAAGCGCAGGGCCGCGCTTAGTAACCCGATGTTTATCCTGGTTACCATCGTAAAAAAACAAACAGTACATACTTACATTCAGCTGTCTGTCCCTTGCTGTCTGGTTCCTGCACTGACTGCTGGCCGCAAAGTGAAAGCACAGCACAGCGGTGAGTCACACAGCGGTGACTCACCGCTGTGGCTGTGGTGTGCTCTGCTTTCACTTTGCGGCCAGCAGTCAGTGCAGCAAACAGATGGCAAGGGACAGACAGCTGAATGTAAGTATGTACTGTTTGTTTTTTTAGGATGGTAACCAGGGTAAACATCGGGTTACTAAGCGCAGCCCTGCGCTTAGTTACCCGATGTTTACCCTGGTTACCGGGGACCTCGGGATCGTTGGTCGCTGGAGAGCTATCTGTGTGACAGCTCTCCAGCGACCAAACAGCGACGCTGCAGCGATCTGGATCGTTGTCGGTATCGCTGCAGCGTCGCTAAAGTGTGACGGTACCTTTACTGTGTGTACAGATATACTGATAACTGCCTGCTGACATTTCTGAGATAGCTCTGCACTAACATTGTATGAATCCCAAAACTGAGCCTTTGTAAAAAGAGACAGTCCTAGCACTTACTGGACTATAAGCAGGTCATTTTGTGTCAGGGCTAAAATGCAGTGGAAATTGTATTTTTGTAATTTGGTTAATTTTCTTTGCTATGAACCAGAGAAGGGGGATGAATTAATGGTCAAGGTCCAGCACATGAAATGTGCTGTCAAATTTAATAAGTGGTTATACCATTTAGATGTTGGTGGTGTGGGTGACTCGTTGTTTTGGAATGGTTTGCAGCCCAACCTCTAGAGCGTTATTCAAACTCAACACCCTCTTTCGGCTTATAGGTGGAGCCGAACTTCTGCAGGTACAACTTCATGTACTCCTTGGTTTTATTGTCAAGTTATATTTTTATTTAACGTAGATGTTTCTTGTCACTATAATTTGATGTCAGGGTAAGTCACTATAATTTCATGTCAGGGTAATAACAAAATATATTATTTACATTACTGTGTCCATTGAAAAAAACGTTCTCTAACACTTAGGACACATTTTTGATGATTTGTAATAAATGAAATACGATTTATTGCTTTTTCAAATCACTTCATCCAATCTTCTGTAGCAAATTTGTATATTAGAATCTATTTCACAATGTTAGAATGGGAAGATGGAACCACAATATTGTAAAAGTAGTTGTAAAATGTCTTTATCACTTTTAAAGATTTTACTAGGTTATAGAGCAGCGGTGTTAGGTCTCGAGTTCCCGCTTCTGCACAGGGGGAATCTTGAGCCATCTCCGCTGCGGTCTCCCATTCTTATCCAGCCGCAGTGGAGTCTGCTCAGCAGGGACGTCGGTCCCAGCGTCTTGCTCAGTCTCACTCTGTACAGAGAGTTAAGGCCCCTTCACATTAAGCGACGCTGCAGCGATACCGACAACGATCCGGATCGCTGCAGCGTCGCTGTTTGGTCGCTGGAGAGCTGTCACACAGACCGCTCTCCAGCGACCAACGATGCCGGTAACCAGGGTAAACATCGGGTAACTAAGCGCAGGGCCGCGCTTAGTAACCCGATGTTTACCCTGGTTACCATGCTAAAAGTAAAAAAAAGCAAACACTACATACTTACCTACAGCCGTCTGTCCTCCAGCGCTGCGCTCTGCTTCTCTGCTCTCCTCCTGTACTGGCTGTGAGCCGGAAAGCAGAGCGGTGACGTCACCGCTCTGCTTTCCGGCTCACAGCCAGTGCAGGAGGAGTGCAGAGCACAGCGCTGGAGGACAGACAGCGGTAGGTAAGTATGTAGTGCTTGTTTTTTTTAACTTTTAGCATGGTAACCAGGGTAAACATCGGGTAACTAAGCGCAGGGCCGCGCTTAGTTACCCGATGTTTACCCTGGTTACCAGTGAAGACATCGCTGGATCGGTGTCACACACGCCGATCCAGCGATGTCAGCAGGAGTCCAGCGACGAAATAAAGTTCTGGACTTTATTCAGCGACCAACGATCTCCCAGCAGGGGCCTGATCGTTGGTCGCTGTCACACATAACGATTTCATTAACGATATCGTTGCTACGTCACAAATAGCAACGATATCGTTAACAATATCGTTATGTGTGAAGGTACCTTAACTGCTGCTTCTTCAGCTTCTGCCATTAAAGCCAGTGCTGGTCAGCAGCGAGCGGACTTCTCTGGGACTAAGTCCTTGTCTGCACACACTGAGCATGCCCAGGGCAAGATCTCCCGTTGGAGATCGAGGGTCATGTGCTCAGGCTCTGCAGCACATTCCATTGGTCCTCTTGGCAGGTCTTGGAAGGGCAAAGTTTCTGTGGCCACTTCCTGTGCTGCAACTATATAAACTGCGCATGACCGCACGGCCATGCGCTAGTGTACAATTGTTAATGTGTGTATGTTGTGAGTGAAAGTCGCTCTTTAAATAACCCTCCCTATTGAATGTCTGTTCGCGGAAGGTGTATGTTTGCTATCTAGCGCCCGACTTATCCTACAGCACGAATCACACATTACAGCGTCCAGTTGCTGTGACCGCCAGTATGGCGCCGTGCACTTCCTCTGTGCTTTCCTTACCCAAGCCTGGGTGGTTAGTGGCGTTCGTCAGTGCGGCACCGCATGCACTCTTGTGCCTTAAAGGGACACTGTCACCTGAATTTGGAGGGAACAATCTTCAGCCATGGAGGCGGGGTTTTTGTGTTTTTGATTCACCCTTTCCTTACCCGCTGGCTGCATGCTGGCTGCAATATTGGATTGAAGTTCATTCTCTGTCCTCTGTAGTACATGCTTGCACAGTGCAATCTTGCCTTGCGCAGGTGTGTACTATGGAGGACAGAGAATGAACTTCAATCCAATATTGCAGCCAGCATGCAGCCAGCGGGTAAGGAAAGGGTGAATCAAAAACACAAAAACCCCGCCTCCATAGCTGAAGATTGTTCCCTCCAAATTCAGGTGACAGTGTCCCTTTAATATTATTATTTAGTTTCCTTACACACCCAGTTGCGGTGTTGTGCCAGCAAGTGTCTAATCGGACTTCAATCCTAGTTGGGGTTGAGTTCGCTGACTACTTGCTCGCGCTCTATGTGCGGTACCGCGGTCCTGTGACGCAACAGGATCGCTTCCTTCATGCTGGGTGAAGTTTAACTCACGTGTGTATACTTATGAGTACCGCCATATAGTCCGTCATTACTTGGCAGCAGGTTCCATCTCTGCACGGTGGACCCCGGGCTGCGAACGCACCATACTCTATCTGTCTTATTATTTGGTGCGTTCCGCTAGCCCTAACATTACACTAGCGCCAGGGTCTGGCTAGTAATGACGGACAAACAGCAATCCTTGCGGTATATCCAGCAGCTGGAGGGTAGGTTGGCGGCTCTTGAGAGCGCAACCTCAGCTGTGGATGTTACCGCAGTTGCTGTACAGGCTGCTAGCGTGGCTGCAGCAACCCTGTCCATTGCCACCCCTGCTCTGACATTTTCTCGCCTCCCGCTGCCAGAAAAATTTTCTGGTGATAGCAAGTTTTGTAGGGGATTTGTGAGTCAGTGCTCTATTCACCTCGAGCTCCTGGCTGCACGTTTTCCCACAGAGCGAGCTAAGGTGGGATTTATAGTGTCTCTCTTGTCGGACAGGGCGTTGGAATGGGCTACGCCGCTGTGGGAGCGTGGTGATCATGTGGTGCAGAGTGCTCCGCTGTTTCTGAGCACTCTGAAACAGGTCTTTTTAGGACCTCAAGTCACCCATGATACTGCGCTCCAACTGCTGGCATTAACTCAGGGTGAGTCCTTGGTCAGTCATTTTGCCGTCCAATTCAGCACTTTAGCTTCTGAGCTGGATTGGTCGGATAAAGCTCTTATCCCCATATTTTGGAGGGGCCTGGCTGACCACGTTAAGGACGCTCTGGCCACTAGGGAGATTCCTGCCACACTGGAGGAGTTAATAACTGTCTCCACTCGAATTGACCTCCGTTTTAACGAGCGGAGGTTAGAGCGAGCCCAGTGTAGGCAGAGGTTTCGGCTGGCTCCTACCTTCGCCCAACCTCTGGAATCTCCGGTCCTGGTTCCTGAGTCACATGAGGCCAGGGAAGTGTCACAAGCGGGATCTAAGTCCCGGACCGCTTGTGCACTCAAGGTCTGTCATGTTTGCCAGCAGTCAGGACATCTAGCCACCAGATGTTCTCAGCGGTCGAGGAAACGTCAGCGTCTAGTGGTAGTAGGTGGAGGTACACTAGACACGGCGACGTTTGCCTCTAAATTGTCCTTTAAGGGGACAATTACTATAGGCTCATTCTCCCACTCGGTAGAGCTCTGCGTGGATTCTGGGGCGGAGGGCAATTTTATGTCTTCTGCCTTCGCCCAACGTCACGCAATACCCCTGGTTATGCTAGCTCAACCAGTAACGGTACGAGTGGTGAATGGGTCGACACTGCCCTCACAGATAACACACCAGACCATCCCTTTTACTCTGTCCATGTCGCCATCTCATCAGGAGATTATATCTCTGCTCGTCATTCCTGAGGGAATTGATGAGGTCCTGTTGGGAATACCTTGGCTACGGTACCACTCTCCTCATATCGAGTGGTCCTCTGGCAGAATCCTGGGATGGGGCGAATCTTGTGGGGGTAGGTGTCAGAGGGAGTGCGTTCAGGTTGCTACTACAGAGGTACCCGCAGATCTTTCCTCTCTCCCCAAGCAGTATTGGTCTTATGCAGACGTGTCCTCCAAAAAGGCGGCGGAGATCCTTCCGCCCCATCGCCCCTATGATTGTCCTATTGATCTCTTGCCTGGTGCTGAGCCTCCCCGGGGTCGAGTCTATCCGCTATCTCTCCCGGAGACGGAGGCAATGTCACAGTACATCCAGGAAAATCTGGCAAGAGGATTCATTAGGAAGTCAGTGTCACCTGCTGGGGCAGGGTTCTTCTTCGTGCAGAAGAAGAATGGGGAATTGCGTCCATGCATAGACTACAGGGGTCTTAATGCCATCACCATTAAGAATAAGTATCCTTTGCCCTTGATATCTGAGCTCTTCGATAGGCTTCGGGGAGCAAGGGTATTTACTAAACTAGATCTGCGGGGTGCTTACAACCTGATTCGCATCCGTGAGGGGGACGAATGGAAGACGGCTTTTAACACCAGGGATGGGCACTATGAATATCTGGTGATGCCCTTCGGGCTCTGTAATGCCCCATCTGTTTTCCAAGACTTTGTGAACGATATCTTCCGGGATATGCTTTCCACCTCGGTCGTAGTCTATCTGGATGATATTCTCATCTACTCTCCAGATGTTGACTCCCACCGGAGAGATGTTTGCAAAGTCTTCGACCTCCTACGGGCAAACTCCCTCTATGCCAAGTTGGAGAAGTGTATGTTTGAGCAGGAGTCCTTACCTTTCCTAGGCTACATCATCTCTGCCCAGGGATTGGCTATGGATGCTGCCAAACTACAGGCTGTGATGGACTGGCAGGAACCCCATTCTCTTAAAGCGGTGCAGCGCTTTATGGGGTTCATTAATTATTATCGCCAGTTCATTCCGCACTTCTCAACTTTGGTAGCTCCCTTGGTTGCCCTCGCCAAGAAGGGGGCGAATCCCAAATTGTGGTCTGAGGAGGTCTCCAAGGCCTTTAACTCTATAAAGTCACACTTCGCTAGCGCTCCCATCCTACATCGCCCCGATGTTGATAAGCCATTTATCATGGAGGTGGATGCCTCTTCTGTTGGTGCTGGAGCAGTCCTCTTCCAAAAGGATGCTCAAGGTCGGAAGCATCCTTGCTTCTTTTTCTCCAAGACCTTCTTACCAGCAGAGAGGAATTATTCCATCGGAGACAGGGAGTTGCTAGCCATGAAGTTGGCTTTCTCGGAGTGGAGACATCTCTTGGAGGGAGCACGTTTTCCCTTCCAAGTCTTCACAGACCATAAAAATTTGGTGTACCTGCAGACAGCCCAGCGGTTGAATTCTCGCCAGGCCAGATGGTCCTTATTCTTCTCCCGGTTTCATTTCACCCTCCATTTTCTTTCTGGGGAGAAGAACATTCGGGCCGACGCTCTCTCTCGCTCCGTTGTGTCATCTGCGGAGGAGGAGGAGCCTCGGCTTATTGTCCCCACCGAGAGCTTGAGAACTGTGGCCCCGGTTTCGCTAGAGTCTGTGCCCCCGGGCAAGACTTTTGTTCCATCCAATTTGCGACCGGAGGTTCTCTCTTGGGCACACTCGTTCAGGGTGGGTGGACATTTTGGTACCAAAAGGACATCTGAGTTACTGGCGAGGACGTACTGGTGGCCGCATATGGCTCGTGATGTCGCAGAGTATGTTCGGGCGTGTGTCTCTTGCGCCAAGAACAAGACTCCTCGGCAACGGCCAGCTGGTTTGCTTTATCCTCTGCCGGTGGCGGACAGGCCCTGGGAGATGGTCGGGATGGACTTTGTGGTGGGCTTACCCAAGTCTCGTAACTGCACCATTATCTGGGTGATCACCGACCATTTTTCCAAAATGGTGCACTTGGTGCCTCTTCCACGGCTACCTTCTGCACGGGCGTTGGCTGTCTTGTTCATCAAGCATATCTTTCGCCTACACGGTATGCCAGACAAAATTGTTAGTGACCGGGGTCCCCAGTTTGCGTCTCGATTCTGGAGAGAGCTTTGTCGTCTACTCAGTATTGAGTTGAATCTCTCTTCGGCATATCATCCCAAGACGAATGGGTTGGTAGAGAGGGCCAACCAGACCTTGGTCACATATTTACGACATTTTGTTTCTGCCAGGCAGGATGACTGGGCATCCTTGCTACCGTGGGCAGAGTTTGCACTTAACAATGCCGTAGCCGACTCCACCAGTCAGACTCCATTCCTCCTAAATTACGGCCAGCATCCGCGTGTTCCTGTGCCCATGCCTGTGTCTTCTGCTGACTCTAGGGTGGCAGACTGGGCTGTGGAGGCACGGGACATTTGGGACCGCAAGCAGGATGCCATTCGGGCCTCCAAGGAGAGAATGAGGTCCTCCGCCGATGTTCATCGGCGCCCCGCTCCGACCTTTGCTCCTGGCGACTTGGTGTGGCTCTCCGCCCGTAACATCAGGCTGCGAGTTGAGTCCACTAAGTTTGCTCCTCGCTACTTGGGTCCCTTCAAGGTTCTCGAACAGGTTAATCCTGTGGTCTACCGTTTGGCTCTTCCTCCACGCTTGGGTATCACCGACACCTTTCATGTGTCCCTCTTGAAACCCGTATACATGTCCCGGTTTTCCGAGTCATCTGCCGGGACATCGGGTTCATCTACGGACGATTACGAGGTGAACGCTATTTTGGGGTGCAAGGTGGTACGCGGCAAAAAGTTCTATCTGGTGGATTGGAAGGGTTATGGCCCAGAGGACAGGTCATGGGAGCCTGCTGAAAACATTCGGGCCCCACAGCTCATTGCTGCCTTCGAGCGTAGCGAGGCCCAAGGAGGGGGGGCCCTAGGAGGGGGGGTAATGTTAGGTCTCGAGTTCCCGCTTCTGCACAGGGGGAATCTCGAGCCATCTCCGCTGCGGTCTCCCATTCTTATCCAGCCGCAGTGGAGTCTGCTCAGCAGCGACGTCGGTCCCAGCGTCTTGCTCAGTCTCACTCTGTACAGAGAGTTACTGCTGCTTCTTCAGCTTCTGCCATTAAAGCCAGTGCTGGTCAGCAGCGAGCGGACTTCTCTGGGACTAAGTCCTTGTCTGCACACACTGAGCATGCCCAGGGCAAGATCTCCCGTTGGAGATCGAGGGTCATGTGCTCAGGCTCTGCAGCACATTCCATTGGTCCTCTTGGCAGGTCTTGGAAGGGCAAAGTTTCTGTGGCCACTTCCTGTGCTGCAACTATATAAACTGCGCATGACCGCACGGCCATGCGCTAGTGTACAATTGTTAATGTGTGTATGTTGTGAGTGAAAGTCGCTCTTTAAATAACCCTCCCTATTGAATGTCTGTTCACGGAAGGTGTATGTTTGCTATCTAGCGCCCGACTTATCCTACAGCACGAATCACACATTACAGCGTCCAGTTGCTGTGACCGCCAGTACGGCGCCGTGCACTTCCTCTGTGCTTTCCTTACCCAAGCCTGGGTGGTTAGTGGCGTTCGTCAGTGCGGCACCACATGCACTCTTGTGCCTTAATATTATTATTTAGTTTCCTTACACACCCAGTTGCGGTGTTGTGCCAGCAAGTGTCTAATCGGACTTCAATCCTAGTTGGGGTTGAGTTCGCTGACTACTAGCTCGCGCTCTATGTGCGGTACCGCGGTCCTGTGACGCAACAGGATCGCTTCCTTCACGCTGGGTGAAGTTTAACCCACGTGTGTATACTTATGAGTACCGCCATATAGTCCGTCATTACTTGGCAGCAGGTTCCATCTCTGCACGGTGGACCCCGGGCTGCGAACGCACCATACTCTATCTGTCTTATTATTTGGTGCGTTCCGCTAGCCCTAACAAGCGGTCCCCAACCTTTTTGACCTTGAGAGCCACATTTAGCACTGAGAGAGGGTCGTGAGCCACATTCAGCTCCTGAGAGGTGGTCACGAGCAACATTCTTCTTCTGTTCCCCTCAAAGTTGTGTCAACCAAAGCCACCATTACGGGTATAATGATAACCGAAGCTTTTCTACAGAAATCACTCCAAAGCAGTACACTGAGATCCAGAGGTTCCCACAATGGCCCAATTCAGTATTATCCCATCAAGAACTCCCAACACACTGTTGCATCCAGCTTTAAGAACCTCCTCTAATAGGTAGTATCATCCTCCAGCATACCATACCTAAAACATCTCTAAACCCCTAAGACCAGTATATGTGCATCCAGATCTGATCTTCTGTGCTGGGCTACTCAAAAATTCACAATTTTGAGATGTACTCTTCATACCTGTTTGCTAGACCTGGAGCTAATGCACCATGCTGACAGACGGTCGCGAGCCACAATTCCTGGGACCGCGAGCCACATGTGGCTCCCGAGCTACAGGTTGGGGACCCCTGTTATAGAGAAATAGCAATACAGCTTGTGGTACAGGGATTTCTGGTTTGATTTCAGTGGGGTTCTTATCTGAGGGTGTATATAGTATATACAGTCATGGCCCAAAGTGTTGGCACCCTTGAAATTGTTCCAGAAAATGAAGTATCTCCCAAAGAGAATTATTGCAATTACACGTTTTGTTATATACGTTTATTTCCTTTGTGTATATTGGAACAACACAAAAAAAGAGAAAAAAGGCAAGTTGGAAATAATTTCACAGACACCCCCAAAATGGGCTGGACAAATTGATGGCACCCTCAACTTAATATTTGGTTACACACCCTTTGGAATAAACCATCAAGAAGGTAGTACTATAAAGTAGCATATTGTACGCCCCCTGACGAAGGAGCCTCGGCTCCGAAACGCGCGTCGGGATTCAGACGTGCGGGCCACCTATCCGACACCTGGTTAGATACCATCCTTGGACCAGGTAACCTCATAGATAAATTTTTCAGCATGTGCTGTGTGCTATATGGGTTATATTGGTACCATCTTGGTTTCCCCTGGGTTCTGTGAGATTTAGGCAATTATGGCTGCGTGCTGATGATGATTTTGGGTTAATCTCCCCTGTACACCCGCATTAAAGTGCTCGTGCACTCCTCTTATATATATGGACATAGCAGTCTTTTTTCATAATGAGGGTTATATTTCTGTTGCAGGGTATTTCGGGGATTATGTGTTTATATTGCACAATTATGTCCATCGCAGCCATTCTGCCTTAGTGGTGTCCACTCCCCCATACTCACATCTTTCTTAGGCAGGGAGTTTATGCTGGGCTTGCACGTCTTTTATACGTGGTAGTATTTGTGTTGTGACCTACACTATTCCCACATCTGTATTCCATTTGTGTCCGTTCATTTTAATGTTTGTATTTAATAAAGAGTTGTTTTTATTGTTTATAGCTTTTTTGCCGTATGGTCGTTTTGTTGTCGTTTCCACATTCCTCCTATACCCTTTGGAATAAATAACTGCAATCAATTTCTTCCTATAACCATTAACAAGCTTCTTACACCTCTCAACTGCAATTTTGGACCATTCTTCTTTTGCAAACTGCTACAGGTCTCTCATATTTGAAGGGTGCCTTCTCCCAACAATTTCAAGGCCTCTCCACAGTTGTTCAATGGGATATAGATCCGAACCTATTCTTGGCCACTTCAGAACTCTCCAGCTATTTCTTTCCATCCATTTCTGGGCACTCGTTGAAGTATGCTTGGTTTCATTGTCCTGCCTGAAGATCCAGAACCTAGGACGCAAACCCAGCTTTCTGACAGTGGCCACTATATTGTACAAAATCCTTTGGTAATCCTCAGATTTCATGTTGCCTTGCACACAGTCAAAGCACCCACTGCCAGAGGCAGAAAAACAACACCAACACATATTTGAACCTCCACCATATTTGACTGTAGGTAGTGTTCTTTTTTTCTACCCCTCATTGTGTTTTCTGTAAACAGTAGAATACTGTGTTTTACAAAAAAGCTCTATCGTGCTCTCATCTGTCCATAAGACGTTTTGCCAGAATAATCATGTACATTATGGCAAACTGCAGTCTGGCATTTTTACATATCTATGTCAGCAGTAGGATCCTCCTGGGTCTCCTACTATAGCGTTTAATTTCATTGAAATGTCAACAGATAATTCATGCTGACACTGATGCACCCCTAGCCTGCAGAACAGCTTGGATTTCTTTTGAACTTGATTAAGGCTGCTTTTCCACCACCCGTACTATCTTGCAACTTTCATCAATTTTTCTCTGCCACCCATATCCAGGGAGATTAGGTACACACTATGGACAAAGGAACATCAAGATCTCTGGAGATGGACTTACAACTTTGAGATTGTTGATATTGTTCAACAATGTTTGTTCTCACGTCCTTAGACTGTTCTCTTCTCGTCTATGTTTTCCATACTTTGTTTGACACACACAGACACACAATGCAAAGATTGAGTTAACTTCTCCCTTTTTTTATCTGGTTTCAGGTGTGATTTTCATATTACCCACACCTGTTTCTTGCCACAGGTGAATTTGAACGAGCATCACATGCCTGAAACAAAGTTGTTTACCCACAAATTTGGAAAAGTGCCCAACATTTTGACTGGTCCATTTTTTGGTTTTGTGTGAAATCAATTGTGACTTGTATTGTTTAAAATTATTGTACTTGTTTTTATTATGTATACCCCTCCTCACATGTAAAGCGCCATGGAATAAATGGCGCTATAATAATAATAAATAATAATAATTATGTCCAATTGGCCTTCTTTTCTGTTTTTTTCTGTTTTTTTTGTTGTTCCAATACACACAAAAAATAAACGTGTATTACAAAATGAGAAATACTTCATTTTCTGGAACAATTGCAAGAATGGCAACACTTTCGGCCATCACTGTATATATATGTTGATCTTCTTTGGGTCAAAAGTTTTTGTTCAACATGCCTGTTTTTTTTTAATTTTCAAAGGTACAGTATCTAATACCCTTTCCACAAGGGAACATAAAAATCCAATGTCCAATCTTCCATTAATTACTTCCAGTTGCATCCAGTATTGTCCTTCTACATAGTGCCCCTTTTTTCAATTTGACATGTTACGTTCTGCGATTAATAAACATTAGTAAATAAATAATATTTACCATATGTCTTTCTGTTGATATCATTATTTTACACATTCTTTATTACTTTTACGGTTCGGGAACTCCGAAGTTTAGCAGAAATTTTCTATATTTTTGAAAGAAATGTCCAAAACTTTTTTTTTTTAGGGACAACTTCAGTTTTGAAACAGCTTTGAGAGGCTTATATATTTGAAATCCCTCAAAAGTGACCCCATTTAAAAAAAAACATATTACGAAAGTTTATTAAATGGGTTGTTCACAACTCAGACAAGCCCTTCTCAGTTGCTATTTTCACTCATAAAATAACAGTCTATATTCCCCTTTGGTGCCAGTGGCTCTGCAGGGATGACGGCTCCTTTGGACCTAACCAACAATCTGGAGGAAGCAAGAAAGCACTTGTTCCTGGTGTCAGTTTCATCCAAAGTACCGTATATACTCGAGTAAATTTTTGGGCTGAAAGTGCCCCTCTCGGCTTATACTCGAGTCAAGGTGAGTGGCAGGGTCGGCGGGTGAGGGGGTGAGGGTGCTGAGGCATACTTACCTGCTTCCAGCGATCCTGGTGCTCCCCGCCTGTCCCACGGTCTTCGGTGCTGCAGTTCTTCCACTGTTCAGCGGTCACGTGGGACCGCTCATTAGAGAAATGAATAAGCAGCTCCACCTCCCATAGGGGTGGAGCCACATATTCATTTCTCTAATCAGCGGTGCCGGTGACCGCTGATAGAGGAAGAGGCTGCATCACCGAAGACAGCTGTCCGGGAGAAGGAGCCGGACGTCGGGAGCAGGTAAGTATCGCATATTTACCTGTCCCCGTTCCAGCCGCCGGGCGCCGCTCCATCTTCCCGGCGTCTATCTGCACTGACTGTGCAGGTCAGAGGGCGCGATGACGCATATAGTGTGCGCGGCGCCCTCTGCCTGATCAGTCAGAGCGGAGAGACGCCGGCACCAGACGCTGGGAGCTGCAAGCAAGAGAGGTGAGTATGGCGTTTTTTTTTTTTATTGCAGCAGCAGCAATGGCACAGATTTATGTGGAGCATCTATGGGGAAATAATGAACGGTGCAGAGCACTATATGGGGCACAGCTATGGGACAATATGAACGGTGCAGAGCACTATATGGCACAGCTATGGGACAATATGAACTGTGCAGAGCACTATATGGCAGAGCTATGGGGCAATATGAACAGTGCAGAGCACTATATGGCAGAGCTATGGGGCAATATGAACGGTGCAGAGCACTATATGGCAGAGCTATGGGGAAATATGAACGGTGCAGAGCACTATATGGCAGAGCTATGGGGAAATATGAACGGTGCAGAGCACTATATGGCAGAGCTATGGGGCAATATGAACGGTGCAGAGCACTATATGGCAGAGCTATGGGGCAATATGAATGGTGCAGAGCACTATATGGCACAGCTATGGGACAATATGAACGGTGCAGAGCACTATATGGCAGAGCTATGGGGCAATATGAACGGTGCAGAGCACTATATGGCAGAGCTATGGGGCAATATGAACGGTACAGAGCACTATATGGCAGAGCTATGGGGAAATATGAACGGTGCAGAGCACTATATGGCAGAGCTATGGGGAAATATGAACGGTGCAGAGCACTATATGGCACAGCTATGGGGCAATATGAACGGTGCAGAGCACTATATGGCAGAGCTATGGGGCAATATGAACGGTGCAGAGCACTATATGGCAGAGCTATGGGGCAATATGAACGGTGCAGAGCACTATATGGCAGAGCTATGGGGCAATATGAACGGTGCAGAGCACTATATGGCAGAGCTATGGGGAAATATGAACGGTGCAGAGCACTATATGGCAGAGCTATGGGGAAATATGAACGGTGCAGAGCACTATATGGCACAGCTATGGGGCAATATGAACGGTGCAGAGCACTATATGGCACAGCTATGGGGCAATATGAACGGTGCAGAGCACTATATGGCACAGCTATCGGGCAATAATGAACGGTGCAGAGCACTATATGGCACAGCTATGGGGCAATAATGAACATGCAGAGCACTATATGGCACAGCTATGGGGCAAGAATGATCTATTTTTATTTTTGAAATTCACCGGTAAATGCTGCATTTCCACCCTAGGCTTATACTCGAGTCAATAAGTTTTCCCAGTTTTTTGTGGCAAAATTAGGGGGTCGGCTTATACTCGGGTCGGCTTATACTCGAGTATATACGGTAAGTAAGAGTAAAGTGGCCACTGATTGGCTGCATGGCTTGCATGACATAGCATCACATGAGTCCTAAGGAAAGCAAGCGCGACATCGCTGGAACAGTGCAGGCACCAGAGGTAGACTGTTACCGTATTTTTCAGATTATAAGACGCACTCCCCCCCAAAATTTTTTGGGGAAAATGGTGCATCGGATAATCCCCTCAAAATTGGCACCATAGAGCACCACGTAAATGATTTTATGACGTGCAAAAGTAGATTCGTAGTTTATGTAATACTTTGTTCATGCAATCATTTTTTATATTGGTAAAACAATAAGATTTCGTGAACACTACAATTCAGTGTTATCAGGCAAGGGGTGTGTGCGGTTTGTCAAACATATGCAGGAGAAGCACAGTAGTGATCCCAACCTGTTACGATTTGCAGGCTTAGAAATGGTTAATATTCCACCATATGGTGGTAATCACAATAAACTACTTCTACAACGGGAAGCCAAGTGGATTTTAAAAACCAATGCCCAAGGTCCGATAGGCTTGAATGATAAGCTGGATATGGCAGTATTTATATAGTTCGCTTGTATTTTGCAATTTATTGATTAGATATTGTTTGTTTTTAAATATTTTGTATAACAAACTGTTTGTTTCTATGGTGATCTTAACCCTTTATAAGGAAATGACATCACTATAGTTGTTCACATGGACCCGTGGAAGCGCTAGTGCGCGAAACGGCCGTCGTCCAGTCTCTTCACTCCCCGCTCCCTCACCTACTCCTGTCAAAGCCGAAGAATGTTATTTTTTACTTAAGTATTAAATAAAGGACACGTTTCTAGCTGAAGAAATCGGGAGAGTGCCACATTTCTTTTCTCTGTTTTGTTTGCTAAATGGATTGTGGATTTCCTATGTGGAGCACCACCCTTTTCAGCAGTGAGCCCAGAGTGTCCGATCCGTAGAAGATCTAATTGCTATAGACGGGGGAATCTTACAGCATTCAGTGCTGGTAATACTCGCTATTCTTTGGAAAGTGGACTTTCATTGTTTATATTGCGGTGAACTCTGGGATAATGGCCGCAGGGGGCGGCGCCTGCGCAGATGGAGATCTTGGCGCCGAGATCTTGGGAGATGAGATCTCAGTGCAGAGATCTCCATTTGCGCATGAACTGCCCCCGGCGACCGTTATCCTGGAGTCCACCATAATATAAACCATGGAAGTGTGGGGGCTCCCACAAAATATCGGTGGAGCCCCCACACCATCGAACACCCGCAGCATCGCACCACTGAACACCCTCAGCATCGCACCTCCACTCTGAACACCCTTTCCTACCAACCTGGGATCCGCAGCATCGCCCCACTCCTGCCACTGCCAGCAGTGGCCCTTGGATCCCACTCCACTGCAGCTGCCACCCCCTGTAAGCAATAAAACGTGCGAATTATAAGAAGCATCGCCATTTTACTAAAAAAAAGTTTTTTTCCTATTTTTCCCCCTAAAATTTGGGGTGCGTCTATAATATGATGCATCTTATAAACCACAAAATACAGTACTTTATTTAAAAAAAAGCAATTGACAAGAGCTTTTCCATGTAGTGGATAACCTCTTTAATACTTAAGAATTTTGGAAAAAAATATGAAATGACAACAATCATCCGATTCTTAGTAAGGTAGACATGTCTATTATGATCTTCTCAACTTGGGTAAATATCAAAAAAGTGCAACAGTGCAGGTGCAGGAGTTTCAACAAAGGTGACAAACAGACATCGTGGACAATGACCGTTTCGCACCTCACATGTACTTCTACAGGACCATGGTCTTCGATAATGCACCACCCTGAAGCCATCCAAAATAGAGGATGATAAAAAAAGTAAAAAGACAAATGGGATCTATCGACACTTTTAAGGCTAGAGAATTGGTGCCCCTACATCTTACCATCTGTGTTATATATTTAATACTTAAGGTACTTGTCAGAAATTAACACATTGTGTAAACATTAATTTTAATTTTCCACTAATGTGTGTATTTAACCCAAATTTTTCATTTTTTCCATAGAAGAATTAGGAAAATAAACAGTTCAGAAGACAAAGTGCGGCTATGCTCAATATATGCTAATGCGGTTTTAGTACACGGCAGGGTTCAGAAGGGAAGGAGCGCTATACAGAGCACAGATTTTGATGAAATAGCTAGCAGGTGTTATGTTCTATTTGCAGGGCCCCTGGGCTGTAAGAAAAGCACAAAGCCCAATAGTGATCACAGTTTGTAAATTACCCTTAAAATAATTGGTGTGCAGTGAGCACTTCATGGAGTTTTCTAATTTTGGACTGTGAAAATAAAAATTATTCTTTGAAACATATTTTGTTTGCTTTTTTTGTAATAGATAATAAAGGTGCTTCTCACAAAATTAGAATATCATCAAAAAGATCATTTCAGTTCTTCAATACAAAAAGTGAAACTCATATTATATAGAGTCATTACAAACAAAGTGATCTATTTCAAGTGTTTATTTCTGTTAATGATGATGATTATGGGTTACAGCCAATGAAAACACAAAAGTCATTATCTCAATAAAATAGAATAATTAACAAAAAACACCTGTAAAGGCTTCCTAAACGTTTATAAAGGTCCCTTAGTCTATTTCAATAGGCTCCACAAGCATGGTGAAGATTGCTGACTTGACAGATGTCCAGAAGGCAGTCATTGACACACTCCACAAGGAGGGTAAGCCACAAAAGGTCATTGCTAAAGAAGCTGGCTGTTCACAGAGTGCTGTATCCAAGCATATTAATGGAAAGTTGAGTGGAAGGAAAAAGTGTGGTAGGAAAAGGTGCACAAGCAATCGGGATAACTGCATCATTGAAATGATTGTTAAGAAAACGTAATTCAAAAATTTGGGGGAGATTCACAGGGAGTGGACTGCTGCTGGAGTCATTGCTTAAAGAGCCACCACACACAGATGTATCCAGGACATGGGCTACATGTGTCACATTCCTTGTGTCAAGCCACACATGACCAATAGACAACACCAGAAGCGTCTGAACTGGGCCAAGGAGAAAAAGAACTGGACATTTACACAGTGGTCCAAGGTGTTGTTTTAAGATGAAAGTAAATTTTGCATTTCGCTTGGGAATCAACATCCCAGAGTCTTGAGGAAGAGTGGAGAGGCACGCAATTCAAGATGCTAGAGGTGTTGTGTGAAGTTTCCACAATCAGTGATGGTTTGGGGAGCCATGTCATCTGCTGGTGTAGGTCCACTGTGTTTTATCAAGACCACAGTCAGCGCAGCTGTCTTTCAGGAAATTTTAGAAAAATATTTAGAATTGAGAGTCCTCAGTGGTTGATACCTTTTAATGGCTAACTGAAAAGATGGTAACAAATTGCAAGATTTCGAGACTACACAGGTCTCTTCATCAGGCAAAGACTAAAACAAATTCTGAAGAATCACATATTTATGCACAACATAGTATAGGAAAAAAAAAAAAAAAAGGGAAAAAAAAAACCATGGATAAGCCAGGTGACATGAAGCAGAATTACCATGGGTGATAAACAGTTACGTCCATAAATATTGGGCCAATTCTTAGATAAGGATTGTTTTATTGTTTTGTTGTTAGGAGAGTCTGGGAATATAAACTGATGATGACCTTTGACACTCTTAATGCAGGAATGAATGTGTCACATGGATTTATGTCTTTTTACATCAACTAAGGAACTTGCCCCTCAGACCATGAAGGGTCATTACAACAGAGACCCCAATCACTATGTTGTGCATAAATATGTGATTCTTCAGAATTTGTTTTAGTCTTTGCCTGATGAAGAGACCTGTGTAGTCTCGAAAGCTTGCAATTTGTTACCTTCTTTTCAGTTAGCCATTAAAAGGTATCAACCACTGAGGACTCTCAATTCTAAATATTTTTCTATCCACTGGCTAACACGGTACCAAAATATATTTCTTTCCTGTAGGAAATTTTAGAGCACTTCATGCTTCCCTCTGCCATTCAGATTTTTGGAGATGGAAATTTCATTCTCCAGCAGGACTTGGCACCTGTTCACACTGCCAAAAGTATCAATACCTGGTTTAAAAATAACTATCACTGTGCTTGATTGGCCAGCAAACTCGCTTGACCTTAACCCCATAGAGAATCTATGGGGTATTGTCAAAAGGAAGATGAGAGACACCAGACCCAACAATGCAGATGAGCTGAAGGCTGCTATCAAAGCAACCTGGGCTTCCATAACACCTCAGAACTGCCACAGGCTGATCGCCTCCATGCCATGCTGCACTGATGCAGTAATTGATGCAAAAGGAGCCCCGACCAAGTATTGAGTGCATTTACTTAATGTACAGTGGGTGCAGAAAGTATTCATACCCCTTTAAATTTTTCACTCATTTCAGCCATTTGGTAAATTCAAAAAAGTTAATTTTTTTTTCTCATTAATGTACACTCTGCACCCCATCTTGACTGAAAAAAACAGAAATGTAGAAATTTTTGCAAATTTATTAAAAATGAAAAAACGAAATATCACATGGTCATAAGTATTCAGGCCCTTTGCTCAGTATTGTGTAGAAGCACCATTTTGAGCTGGCACAGCTATGAGTCTTCTTGGGAATGAGGCAACAAGTTTTTCACACTTGGATTTGGGGATCCTCTGCCATTCTTCCTGCAGATCCTCTCCAGTCCCGTCAGGTTGGATGGTGAACATTGGTGGACAGCCATTTTCAGGTCTCTCCAGAGATGCTCAATTGGGTTTAGATCAGGGCTCTGGCTGGGCCAGTCAAGAATGATCACAGAGTTGTTCTATGTCGTCTCTTGGCTTACCCACGTCTGTCTGGTCTCTCCCAGAGCTTCTCTAGCCTGTGCTCCGGTCCCTGGAGTCCGGAGCTTGTCTCCGCCACTTACACTCCCCTTGCAGTTACGTGCTTCAGGTCTTCTTTACCTGAAGCATGCTTCTCCACCGCGGCCATCCCATTCCTCTGGACTCTCTGAGCACCGTCCGCTCTACCGTCCTGTGTCTCCTACATGGATTGGCTGAGGAGGGGAATGAGGAGGAAGAGATGGGAGAGGAGAAAGAGAGTAGTCATCATGGTGGTGACAGGGAAGTGTTGGCTGTGGGGACCTTGGCACATATGGCAGACCTTATGTACCACTGCCTTTCCTGTGACCCTTGCATTACATTTATCTTGGCCCAAAAATATAATGGCTGTTCACCCTGCTAGACTCACACTACAAGGAGAACCTTGCATCTCTCCTTCCTGAGGTGGAGAGTTCTATTAAAATGGTGCTATAGCAGAAGGCCATTGTGGAAAGTATTTTGGAAAAATTTGCATCAGACAACGGCAGATGCAACGAGCAAGCTTCCTTGCCCAACCAAGAAGGAGAGGTGAGGGAGACACAAAGCAGACGAAGGGGTACACTGTTAAAGACTTGTACCAATTTCATGACACCCTTACAGCATCCAGGCCCTAATAATAGGGTATTTTTGACAAGTAGTTGAAAGATTTTCAAAGATGGCCAAGCAATATCTGGCCGACAAAACGAATGTACTCCCTAATTCCTCTGCTACCCTAAACTATTAGATTTCAAAGCTGGACATCTGGCATTCGCTGTCCCTTTATGTTGCACTGCCCTGCTGCGAGTGTCTTGTCTTAGCGGGTTTTTAGTGGCGCCGGGGAGGTCAAAATGAAAGCGCATAAATGAAAGCACATCATGAGGCCTAGTTTGGTGATTTTGAGTAACAATTGCACGAGATGAAAGAATTAATGAAACCCCTGAGATTTGACCCTGTTTTTGCAAATTATAGCCCACATTGTATTAATTTATGGGTGCTCATTTCATCTAAAGGGTGAGCTGAATTTATCTTTTTTTTCTGCATTCATTTATGGATACAGTGACCATTTTGACTCAACTGATGTCTTCTAGAAATTATCGAGCAGTGAATGTGAAAATTACAAATATGACGTTTTAGTGCCAAATACACTGTGCTGAGCTTCTGCTTCCCGAGACATTAATCCTAAAAATTAAGTTGGTTTATCCCTGCTACAGCAATGCCATACATGTAGATGTTAACCGCTGTTAGGGCAGTTGCGGGCTTATTCCTGAATTGGTCTTCTAATTAACTGCCTTTTATGAGCGTTTTATGAGGCTTACATTATTTAAACACCTAGGTTACTAGGTGCCTCTAGTGGCCAGTTATAAGTTCCCTTACTTGGGTTCGCACGTTTCTATGTCACTGCCCTGCTTATTGATTTCTATTTCTGACTTCGGCCTGTGTTTAGACTAATTTTCTGCATGATGCTTCTGCTTTTGACTTCCTGGTATTGACGTGGCTTTTTGACCATCCTCTACCAGCTTTCTCCATCATTGAGAAGCAACTCCGTGAAATCAACCAATGGGCCTCTGCTTAAGTCCAGTGAAAATCTCAGGTTGTGGGTTGTAATAATCACCTAAGCAGATTAACGATACAACTATTTATTATTCCTTACGTTCTTGGTATTACAAGAACACCGGGTAGATGGCCAAAATACATTGCCCCCAGTCCACAAGATCCTCTCCCCAGGGCCGTTCATCCCACTGGCCCGTACTAAGTGATACTCACTGTCTCCCAACTTTTGGTTGGTCCACAGTTTTCTTATCTCCGCCAGTATAGTCTGTAGGCACAGTTCCTCCAGATGACAGATAACACAACTGAAGCCCATGTATCCAGCAGCAACAGTGCTTAAGAAAGTTCCACAAATCAAGAAGACAGATTCCTTAACAGTAGCAAGTGGATTCAGCCCAGCTGGCAACCGATCTCCAAACTCCATAGGCCTTCCATACATGGCACCAGGGCCTTAGACATACAGTAGATCCTGTCCTCTCGACGTCACTCCACCAACCCTCACTAAGCACTTGGCTTATTGTCCTCCCTCCCTGGGATCAGCCTCTGAAGTGTTTACACCCTACCCACCAAAGCTAACTGTGCATTAGAGCAGGGGTCCCCAACTCCAGTCCTCAAGGCCCACCAACAGGTCATGTTTTCAGGATTTCCTTTGCATTGCACAGGTGATGCAATTATTACCTGGGCAAGACTAAGGAAATCCTGAAAACATGACATGTTGGTGGGCCTTGAGGACTGGAGTTGGGGACCCCTGCATTAGAGGATGTATTTTCCTCAAGACAAATCCAACCCTGGGACTGCATGTTAGACCCCCTGTGGCGACGGCTTCACTGGGTCTACTATCCCCATCCACACAATGGGACTAGTGATTGGGAGAACAATGGAATAATTGCTTTGCTTGATTACCAATCTTGGGTCTGGCCTTATGTATGCATAAGGGTACCGTCACACAGTGAAATTTTGATCGCTACGACGGCACGATTCGTGACGTTCGCGCGATATATCTGTGACGTTCGAGCGATATCGCAATGTCTGACACGCTCCTGCGATCAGGGACCCCGCTGAGAATCGTACGTCGTAGCAGATCGTTTGAAACTTTCTTTCGTCGTCTAGTGTCCCGCTGTGGCGGCATGATCGCATGGTGTAACATATATCGTATACGATGTGCGCATAGTAACCAACGGCTTCTACGTCGCACATACGTCATGAAATTATCGCTCCAGCGTCGTACATTGCAAAGTGTGACAGCAGTCTACGACGCTGGAGCGATATTGTTACGACGCTGGAGCGTCACGGATCGTACCGTTGTAGCGATCAAAATTTCACTGTGTGACGGTACCCTAAGTCTACGTTCACATTAGCGTCGCGTCGCCGTTGCGTCGGCGACGCACGGAAAAACGCGCGCAAAAACGCGCGCGTTTTGCGACGCGTGCGTCGTTTTTGACGAAAATCGGACGCACAGAAAATGCTACATGTAGCGTTTTCTTGCGTCCGACGCTAGCGTCGGAAACGACGCACGTGGCGAAAAACGCCACCAAAACAACGCACGCGTCCCCTATGTTAAACATAGGGGCGCGTCGCCGCTGCGTCGCCGACGCAACAGCGACGCACATTAGCGTAACGCTAATGTGAACGTAGCCTTAGATCCAGCTTGGATGTCTTCCTCTGCTTACTGTTATTGAATGCAAACATTGATACCTGAGGCTGAACTGACAAGCGAGCAAATCTCTAATAAAACACAGCAAGCAAATCTCTAGTAAAACACAACAATAAAGGTACCGTCACACTAAGCGACGCTGCAGCGATACCGACAACGATCCGGATCGCTGCAGCGTCGCTGTTTGGTCGCTGGAGAGCTGTCACACAGACAGCTCTCCAGCGACCAACTATGCCGGTAACCAGGGTAAACATCGGGTTACTAAGTGCAGGGCCGCGCTTAGTAACCCGATGTTTACCCTGGTTACCAGCGTAAAAGTAAAAAAACAAACAAACACTACATACTTACCTTCCGCTGTCTGTCCCTCGGCGCTCTGCTTCTCTGCCCTGTGTAAGCACAGCGGCCGGAAAGCACAACGATGCTGAAGTCCCCTGGTAACCAGGGTAAACATCGGGTTACTAAGCACAGGGCCACGCTTAGTAACCCGATGTTTACCCTGGTTACCATTGTAAATGTAAAAAAACCAAACACAACATACTTACATTCCGGTGTCTGTCCCCGGCCTCAGCTTCCCTGCACTGTGAAAGCGCCGGCCGGCCGTAAAGCAGAGCGGTGACGTCACCGCTGTGCTTTACGGCCGGCCGGCGCTCACAGTCAGTGCGGGAAGCTGAGGCCGGGGACAGACACCGGAATGTAAGTATGTAGGGTTTTTTTTCTTTTACATTTACACTGGTCACCAGGGTAAATATCGGGTTACTAAGCGCGGCCCTGCGCTTAGTAACCAGATATTTACCCTGGTTACCAGTGAAGACATCGCTGAATCGGCGTCACACACGCCGATTCAGCGATGTCTGCGGGAGGTCCAGCGATGAAATAAAGTTCTGGCCTTCTAGCTCCGACCAGCGATGTCACAGCAGGATCCAGATCGCTGCTGCGTGTCAAACACAACGATATCGCTATCCAGGACGCTGCAACGTCACGGATCGCTAGCGATATCGTTGTTAAGTCGCTCAGTGTGAAGGTACCTTTAGAGCAGTGGACTCCACTCTACCTGCATTCATCCCATAGTCTTTAGAACAACGTCGGCTCATCACAAAAGGTTAAATGGTGAAGGCCAGGAAACCCCCTTTAGTTTTCTAGATGGAGAGGCTAGCACAAAATCTGTTTGTTGAAGCCCTTTCAAGAGCTGCCAGGCTACAAAATGCAACAGACTTTGATTGGACCATGCTAGAGGTCAATAGGCTAAAAGAGGGTCATACACACGGCTCTGCTCTGTACACATTGTACTCACACACCTCCACACTGTACACGTCGTACTCAAGTGACCCTGCTCTGTACAAATGACTCCGCTCTGAACATGTTGTACACACAGAGCTCTGGTCGGTACACCTCGTACACGTACGGCTCCGCTCCGTACACCTCGTACACGCACGGCTCCGCTCTGTACACCTCGTACACGCACGGCTCCGCTCCGTACACCTCGTACACGCACGGCTCCGCTCCGTACACCTCGTACACGCACGGCTCCGCTCCGTACACCTCGTACACGCACGGCTCCGCTCCGTACACCTCGTACACGCACGGCTCCGCTCCGTACACCTCGTACACGCACGGCTCCGCTCCGTACACCTCATACACGCACAGCTCCGCTCAGTACACCTCGTACACGCACGGCTCCGCTCCGTACACCTCGTACACGCACGGCTCCGCTCCGTACACCTCATACACGCACGGCTCCGCTCCGTACACCTCGTACACACACGGCTCCGCTCCGTACACCTCGTACACACACGGCTCTGCTACATCCACCCTGTAAACCCCTCCTGACCCCACACAGAAACGTCCCCTCATCCAGCACCATGACAACCAGCACAGCACAGTCCTGCATACACTGAGGCCCCTGATCATGTGACCCCTGACTCCTCCCCTCCTGTGACCTCATCACAGGTCCTGTGCGCACAGAACAGCCATATATGTGGTGTGCGGCTCTGCAGGTGGAGGTAGGTGCTGGAGATTCTCCATTACTGGGCGGGGGCAGGGGGCAGTAACCCCTCCATTCCCGGAGATAGTGCCCCCAGCTCTGCCATGTGTATATGTACAGTAATAGAACGCTGGCTGTGCTCATGTATACAGGGAGGGCGCTCTGGTTTGGGGACAGATGGTGGAGATTACAGGGAATGGAAATGTCGGGTTTTTCTCTCCATAGAAATCTGGAGAAATGGAGAAACTGTAATTTCCCTAATTTCGGGTGTAATAGTTTAGAATAAAGGGATTTCCCATGAAATGTCTGTGGCGTCGGTCCTGTACTGAGGACACTGATCCTGGAGGAGGAGACTGTGGGGCAGAATACGGAGGAAACACAGAGATGTCACATTATAGGAGGATTGTGGGTTTATACCGGGATAGAAATTAATGGGAAAAAGTTGGGGCCTCATAAATCATAATCTCTAAAATAAACACTTCTTCTAAAGCAACCAATCAGTGCTCAGCTTTCATTTCCTGAACAACTCCCTTAAATGAAAGCTGGAATATTATTAGTTGATATTAGCAACGAAGAAACTGTAAAATAATAGCAGTGTATTCGAAACACTTTAGAAAATGCCCAATCCTGATGATAGCATGAAGATAAAGGAATAATGGCTGCTCAAAAAATAGCATTGTCTACATTTTCATTTCCAAAGTCGAATATTTACAACATAAAGTGAGTGAAATGTATTTTCAGACTTCCACTTTTCTGTATGATCTAATAATTATATAACTATCCTTCCTGATAACTGCTTTACATCTGCGTGGCATGGAGTCGGCCAACATCTGACACCTGCGGACAGATATTCCAGCCCCGGCTGACTGCACTACATTCCACAGTTCTTCTGCATTCTTAGGTTTTGTATTAAATGCAGCATTTTTGATGTCGCTCCACAAATTCTCCATCTGATTGAGGTCTGGGGATTGGGCGGCCACTTCATAACATCAGTCTACCGGTCTGGAGCCAGGATATTGCCCACTTGCTGGTGTTTTTGGATCGTTGTCCTGCTGAAACTCCCATGTTAAGGGCATTTCTTCTTCAGCATAAGGCAAGGCAACCTCTTCCAGTATTTTGATATATTCAAACTGGTCCACGGTGCCTGGTATGTGATAACTGGGCCCAACTCCATAGTAGGAGAAACATCCCCAAACCGTTATGCTTTCACCTCCATGTTTTACTGTCTTCACAGTTTACTGTGACCTGAATTCAGCGTTTATGGGTCGTCTCATAAACTGTGTGGGGCCTTTAGACCCAATAGCACAGTGTAGAGGGATCAGCCTTTTTCTCATCTGCACATGGAAACACGAGACATAATGAGATGAAACTGAAAGGGAGGAGATACAGATTAGATATTAGAAAACACTTTTTGACAGTGAGGGTGATCAGTGAGTGGAACAGGCTGCCGCGAGAGGTGGTGAGTTCTCCTTCAATGGAAGTCTTCAAACAGAGGCTGGACAGACATCTGTCTGAGATGGTTTAGTGAGTCCTTTATGTAGTAGTGAGTTTTACACAATGATATTGGTCCCTTCCAACACTGACATTTTATGATTCTAATAACAATCTCGCTCTCATCTGTCCATAGAATGTTTTGCCACTTCTCTTTTGGCCAGTCAATGTGTTCTTTGGCTAACCATAACCTTTTCAACATGACTTTTTTTTTTAGCAATGGTACCTTAGGAGGGTTTCTTGCAAATATTTAGGCTTCACGTAGGCGTCTTCTGATGGATACAGGACTCACAGGTAACTGAAGATCTTGGATCTCCCTACAGCTGATCATTTGATGCTTCTTTGCCGTTCTTGTGATTCTATGATCTATGCAGATGGTAGTGTTTCTTTTCCTATCACGTGTTTCGGGTTTTGTTTGCCATTTTAAAGCATTGGAAATCTTTTTAGCTGAGCAGCCAACTATTTTATTCACTTCTTTATATGTTTTCCCCTCTCCAATCAACTTATTGATCAAAGTTGTTTCTCCTACCGTTGAATGTCTGGAGCAACCCATTTTACTCACTGAGCAGGGGCTAAAACCAGCAGGTACCACATGTGCTGCCCTCCTTCTTTAAATAAGGGCCTTAATTGAAACATTATTCTTCACAGAATGAATGACCTAACAAATTCAACTCCGCACTGCTATTAATTAGAACACCTCCTGTCATTAAATAAGTCGGTTACATCGAATTAGCAGCGTACATCTCATGACTGTTAATTCTGTTGGTTGCCCATTACTCGCCTACACCTTGTCATTAATTGTTTCCCATGTTGTATGAGCTTTGCTGCCAAGAACAGTAATTACACACAGTAGAGATGTTAGACTGCTATTGTTTTGCACATAACTGTATCTGTGGGTTGGATCTGAGAGCTGAGGGGGAGTAGGGTAAGCACAGACTATTGGGTTTTGTGTTTGATCTGGTTGTTAGCCAGTGGGTGTGGACTATAACGCTGTACAGCAGTCTTGGTTAACAGTGAACTGGAGGAAAACTAGGTACATGCTGCATTTGTGGCCTTTGTCAGGTGCACATGCCCAAGAGATCTGTGTCTGACAGTGGCACTGTCACGATAGATGCCCAGACATCTATCCACTATAGGGATCCATTGTAAAGAATCCTCATGGTATACGTTCTTCACAGTGACCCTCTGTTTAGGGAAATGTAAATCGCTCAATTTTCCAGCTCATGCAAATATTGAATGGAGGAGGTGAAGATAGAATAAAAATCTTGTCCTTTATTAGTGCATCATAAAAACAAACTGACGCATTTCAGGCGATACTGCCCTTAGCCATAGCATAATAAAAACACATTACAACACAATATATAAAGGCACATAACAAAAGGCTACAACCAATCACAATACATGTCAATTAATCATATATCAAACACCTGAGTACCCATTGGACGAAGTCACACACCCTGCCCAACATGTGTTATACAAATGTTATAGTCACTAAGTCTATGTACAACTTGTAAAAATACAACAATACCCTTCGCCAACATATTTAAATACCCCCCACGTATATACATAAACCACATATCTTTATTACATTTATGCATGAAAGCATCACTTAATAAAAACACATCAGATCTGTTGCTCCGCTGCTGAGCAGAGATGGAAAAGATCCCACTCCAACGAGCACTTCATTGCATTCAAACAGTCCCTTACTAATTTTAAGACCACATTCGCCACGACAAAATAAACCTACTTCTCATCTCTCATATCCTCCCTGTCTCACAGCCCTAAGCAGTTATTCAACACCTTCAATTCTCTCCTCCGTCCCCCAGCACCTCCTCCCTCCCCACTCATCTCAGCTGAAGACTTTGCCTCATTTTTCAGGCAGAAGATTGAGAACATCAGAGACAGTTTTAGTCGACAACCCCCAGAGCCCTTCCTCCTAACTACCCAGCCCTCCACCTCCAAAACCAACTTCTCCACCATTACAGAAGATCGACTCTCCACTCTACTCTCAAGATCACATCTCACCACCGGTGTACTTGATTTGATCCCTTCCCACTTCATCCCAAACCTCGCCACAGTCTTCATCCCAACCCTAACCCATCTCTTCAACCTATCACTAACAACTGGTGTTTTCCCCTCAAGCTTTAAACATGCCTCAATCACATCTATCCTCAAAAAGCCCTCTCTTGACCCATCCTCTGTATGTAGCTATCGCTCTATATCACTTCTCCCCTATGGCTCAAAACTACGGGAACAACACATCCATCTTGAACTGTCCTCCCATCTATCTTCCTGCTCCCTCTTTAACCGCTTATAATCAGGCTTCCGGTCACACCACTCCACTGAAACTGCCCTAACTAAGGTCACCAATGACCTATTAACCGCCAAGAGCAAGCAACACTATTCTATCCTCCTCCTCCTGGACCTGTCCTCTGCCTTTGACACAGTGGACCATTCCCTGTTGCTGCGGACCCTCTCATCCCTTGGCATCACAGACTTGGCCCTATCCTGGATCTCGTCATACCTAACTGACCGGATATTCAACGTCTCCCACTCACCCACCACCTCCTTACCTCGCCCCCTATCTGAAGGAGTCCCGCAAGGTTCGGTTCTAGGGCCCCTGCTCTTCTCCATTTACACCTTTGGCCTGGGACAGCTCATAGAATCTCACGGTTTTCAGTATTATCTCTATGCTGATGACACACACAGATCTACATCTCTGGACCAGATATCACCACCCTACTAACCAGAATCCCTCAATGTCTATCCGCTATTTCATCCTCCTTCTCTGCTAGATTTCTAAAACTTAGCATGGACAAAACAGAATTCATTGTTGTCTTTCCCCCATCTCACTCAACCCCCCCCCCCCAACGAACCTATCCATTACAGCAAATGGCTGCCCACTCTCCCCAGTCCCACAAGCTCGCTGTCTCGGGGTAATCCTTGACACTGATCTCTCCTTCAAACCACATATCCAAGCCCTTTCCACTTCCTGCTGCCTTCAACTCAAAAATATTTAATGGATCCGTACATTCCTAAACCCAAGAATCTGCAAAAACCCTAGTCCATGCCCTCATCATCTCCCGCCTCGACTACTGTAACTGTAACCTCCTGCTCTGTGGCCTCCCCTCTAACACTCTCGCACCCCTCCAATCTATTCTAAACTGAGCTGCCCGACTAATCCACCTGTCCCCCCGCTATTCCCCGGCTTCTCCCCACTGTCAATCCCTTCACTGGCTCCCCATTACCCAGAGACTCCAGAACAAAAGCCTAACCATGACATACAAAGCCATCCACAACCTGTCTCCTCCATACATCTGTGACCTCGTCTCCCGCTACTTTCCTGCACGGAATCTCCGATCATCACAAGATCTCCTTCTCTACTCTCCTCTTATCTCCTCTTTCCACAATCGCATACAAGATTTCTCTCGTGCATCTGGAACTCTCTAACCCAACATATCAGACTCTCACCTACCATCGAAACCTTCAAAAAGAACCTGAAGACCCACCTCTTCCGACAAGCCTACAACTTGAAGTAACCACCGACCAAACCTATGCACGACCAGCTCTATCCTCCCCTACTGTATCCTAACCCATCGCTTGTAGATTGTGAGCCCTCGCGAGCATGGTCCTCTCTCCTCCTGTACCAGTTGTGACTTGTATTGTTCAAGATTATTGTACCGTATATACTCGAGTATAAGCCGACCCGAGTATAAGCCGACCCCCCTAATTTTGCCACAAAAAACTGGGAAAACTTAATAACTCGAGTATAAGCCTAGAGTGGGAAATGCAGCAGCTACCGGTAAATGTCAAAAGTAAAAATAGATACCAATAAAAGTAAAATTAACTGAGACATCAGTAGGTTAAGTGTTTTTGAATATCCATATTGAATCAGGAGCCCCATATAATGCTCCATAAAATTTATGATGGCACCATAAGATGCTCCATATTAAAATATGCCCCATATAATCCTGCATAAAGGTTAATAATGGCCCCATAAGATGCTCCATAAAGATATTTGCCCCATATAGGGCTGCACAAACCTTGATTATGGCCCCATAAGATGCTCTATACAGACACTTGCCCGATACAATGCTTCACAAACCTTTATTATAGCCCCATAAGATGCTCCATACAGACACTTGCCCGATACAGTGCTGCACAAACCTTGATTATGGCCCCATAAGATGCTCCATACAGACACTTGCCCGATACAATGCTGCACAAACCTTGATTATGGCCCCATAAGATGCTCCAGACACTTGCCCGATACAATGCTGCACAAACGTTGATTATGGCCCCATAAGATGCTCCATACAGACACTTGCCCCATATAGTGCTGCACAAACGTTATGGCCCCATACAGACACTTGCCCCATATAGTGCTGCACAAATGTTGATTATGGCCCCATACAGACACTTGCCCCATATAATGCTGCACAAGCATTATGGCCCCAGAAGATGCTCCATACAGACACTTGCCCCATTTGCTGTTGCGATTAAAAAAAAAAAATCACATACTCACTTCTCCGTCGCTCAGGCCCCCGGCACTTTCAATATTCACCTGCTCCTCGTTTCGGCGCCGCTCCATCTTGAGTGTCTTCTGCACTGACGTTCAGGCAGAGGGCGCGCACTATCCACGTCACCGCGCCCTCTGACCTGAGCGGCACTGCAGAAGACGCTGAAAATGGAGCGGCGCCAGAACGAGGAGCAGGTGAATATCGCGCAGCGCTCCCCTCCCCGATATACTCACCTGCTCCTGGTGCTGTGCAGTCCCTGCTTCCCTGGCGCCTCTGCTTCTTCCTGTACTAAGCGGTCACCGTTACCGCTCATTACAGTAATGAATATGCGGCTCCACCCCTATGGGAGGTGGAGAAGCATATTCATTACTGTAATGAGCGGTACCATGTGACCGCTCAGTACAGGAAGGAGCCAGGGACCTGCAGGGACCGCACCAGGAGCAGGTGAGTATAATTAGACAGCTGCCGCTCCTCCCCCGACCCCTGGGTATGACTCGAGTATAAGCCGAGAGGGGTACTTTCAGCCCAAAAAATGGGCTGAAAATCTCGGCTTATACTCGAGTATATACGGTACTTGTTTTTATTATGTATATCCCTTCTCACATGTAAAGCGCCATGGATTAACCCCTTCCCGACCTTTGACGCAGCGTATGCATCATGAAAACCTGTGCCAATCCTACCTATGACGCAGCATATGCGTCATGGTCGGATCGCGCTCCTGCAGGCCGGGTGAAAGGGTTAACTGTAATTTCAACCGACCTGCAGGCACAGGGGGAGTTGTACTTGAGCCCGGGGGGGAGGCTTCGCCCCCCCGTGGCTACGATCGCTCTGATTGACTGTTGAAAGTGACGTTTCACTTTCAATCAGAGCGATAGTAATATTTCGCCAATTAAAATTGGTGAAATGTTACAATCCAGCCATGGCCGATGCTGCAATAGCATCAGCCATGGCTGGAGATCGCGATCTGCCCCCCCACTGCCACCGATCTCCTCCCCTCCGTCCTCCGTCCGGTTATTAGCTGTCCTCCGCTCCCCTCCGTCCTCCTGTCCGCTCCCCCCGCAGTCCGATCCCCCCATCATACTTACCGACCTCCCGTGTCCCTCCCGGTGTCCGTCCGTCTGCTCCATGGGTGCCGCCATCTTGCAAAATGGCGGGCACATTCGCAGTGCGCCCGCCGAATCTGCCGGCTGGCAGATTCGTTACAAGTACATTTTGATCGCTGTGATAGCTTCTATCACAGCGATCAAAATAAAAAAAAATAATAAATAAACCCCCCCTTTATCACCCCCATAGGTAGGGACAAAAATAAAATAAAGAAAATATTTTTTTTCCCCACTAGGGCTAGGGTTAGGGCTAGGGTTAGGCTGGGTTCACACTGCGTTAGTGTGACCTGTTTAACGGACTACGTTACACCGCGGCATAACGCGGTGTAACGTAGTCCGTTAACGCCATTACTTTTAATGGCGAACGCATTGCTAGCGCACGCCCACAATGGGCGTGCGCTAGCGATGTGCCATCATTGAGTGACGGACCAGAGACGCAGGCTGCAGCGTTTCCAGGTCCGTCACTGCTAGCGCACTGCTAGCGCAGATGGAGCTAGCAGATGCCAAAGTCGACACTTGCGTTAGTGCACGGATTTGTTGAACGGACTGCACAACGCAAGTGTGAACCTAGCCTTAGGGTTAGGGCTAGAATTAGAACTAGGGTTAGGGTTAGAATTAGGCTATGCGCACATGGTGCGGATTTGGCTGCGCATTAGCCGCTGCGGATTCGTAGCAGTTTTCCATCAGGTTTACAGTACCACGTAAACCTATGGAAAACCAAATCCGCTGTGTCCATGGTGCGGAAAATACAGCGCGGAAACACTGTGTTGTATTTTCCGCAGCATGTCAATTCTTTGTGCGAATTCCACAGCGTTTTACACCTGTTCCTCAATAGGAATCCGCAAGTGAAATCAGCACAAAAAAACACTGGAAATCCGCAGTAAATCCGCAGGTAAAACTCAGTGCCTTTTACCTGCGGATTTTTAAAAAATGGTACGGAAAAATCTCACACGAATCCGCAACGTGGGCACATAGACTTAGGGTTAGGGTTGGAATTAGAGTTAGGGTTGGAATTAGGGCTAGGGTTGGAAATAGGGTTAAGATTAGACTGTGGTTAGGGTTATTGTTAGGGGTGTGTTAGGGTTAGGGTTGTGGTTAGGGTTGGGATTAGGGTTACGATTAGGTTTGGGATTAGGGTTAGGGGTGTGTTGGAGTTCGGGTTGTGATTAGGGTTATGGCTACAGTTGGGATTAGGGTTAGGGGTGTGTTGGGGTTAGTGTTGAAGTTAGAATTGAGGGGTTTCCACTGTTTAGGCACATTAGGGGTCTCCAAACGCGCCACCATTGATTCCAGCCAATCTTGCATTCAGAAAGTCAAATGATGCTCCCTCCCTTCCGAGCCCTGACGTGCGCCCAAACAGTGGTTTACCCCCACATATGGGGTACCAGCATACTCAGGACAAACTGGGCAACAATTATTGAGGTCCAATTTCTCCTGTTACCCTTGTGAAAATAAAAAATTGCTTGCTAAAACATATTTTTTGAGGAAAGCAAAATGATTTTTTATTTTCACGGCTCTGCGTTGTAAACTTCTGTGAAGCACTTGGGGGTTCAAAGTGTTCACCACATAACTAGATAAGTTCCTTGGGGGGTTTAGTTTCCAAAATGGGGTCACTTGTGGGAGGTTTATGTTTAGGCACAGCAAGGGCTCTGCAAACGCAACGTGACGCCCGCAGACCATTCCATCAAAGTCTGCATTTCAAAAGTCACTACTTCCCTTCCGAGCCCCGACGTGTGCCCAAACAGTGGTTTACCCCCACATATGGGGTATCAGCGTACTCAGGACAAACTGGACAACAACTTTTGGGGTCCAATTTCTCCTGTTACTCTTGTGAAAATAAAAAATTGCGGGCTAAAAAATAATTTTTGAGGAAAGAAAAATTATTTTTTATTTTCACGGCTCTGCGTTATAAACTTCTGTGAAGCACTTGAGGGTTTGAAGTGGTCACCGCACATCTAGATTAGTTCCATGGGAGGTCTAGTTTCCAAAATGGGGTCACATGTGGGGGAGCTCCAATGTTTAGGCACACAGGGGCTTTCCAAACGCGACATGGTGTCCGCTAACGATTGGAGCTAATTTTTCATTCAAAAGGCAAATGGCCCTCCTTCCCTTCCGAGCCTTGCCGTGTGCACAAACAGTGGTTTGTGACCACATATGAGGTATATGTGTACTCAGGAGAAATTGTTCAACACATTTTAGGATCCATTTTATCCTGTTGCCCATGTGAAAATGAAAAAATTGAGGCTAAAAGAAATTTTTTGTGAAAAAAAAAAGTACTTTTTAATTTTTACGGGTCAATTTGTCAAGCACCTGGGGGTTCAAAGTGCTCACTATGCATCTAGATAAGCTTCTTGGGGGGTCTAGTTTCCAAAATGGGGTCATTTGTGGGGGAGCTCCAATATTTAGGCACACAGGGGCTCTCCAAACGCAACATGGTGTCCGCTAAAGATTGGAGCCAATTTTTCATTGAAAAAGTCAAATGGCGCTCCTTCCCTTCCGAGCCCTGTCGTGCGCCCAAACAGTGGTTCCCCCCCACATATGGGGTATCGGCGTACTCGGGACAAATTGTACAATAACGTTTGGGGTCCAGTTTCCCTTTTTACCTTTGGGAAAATAAAAAAATTGTTGCTAAAAGATAATTTTTGTGGCTAAAAAGTTAAATGTTCATTTTTTCCTTCCATGTTGCTTCTGCTGCTGTGAAGCACCTGAAGGGTTAATAAACTTCTTGAATGTGGTTTTGAGTACTTTGAGGGGTGCAGTTTTTAGAATGCTGTCACTTTTGGGTATTTTCAGCCATATAGACCCCTCAAACTGACTTCAAATGTGAGGTGGTCCCTAAAAAAATGGTTTTGTAAATTACGTTGTAAAAATGAGAAATCGCTGGTCAAATTTTAACCCTTATAACTTCCTAGCAAAAACAAAATTGGTTTCCAAAATTGTGCTGATGTAAAGTAGACATGTGGGTAATGTTATTTGTTAACTATGTTGTGTCACATAACTCTCTCGTTTAACAGAATAAAAATTTGAAAATTTTAGCCAAATTTCATTTTTTTTCACAAATAAACGCAAAAATTATCGACCTAAATTTACCACTAACATGAAGCCCAATATGTCACGAAAAAACAGTCTCAGAACTGCTAGGATTCGTTGAAGCGTTCCTGAGTTATTACCTCATAAAGGGACACTGGTCAGAATTGCAAAAAATGGCCAGGTCTTTAAGGTCAAAATAGGCTGGGTCATGAAGGGGTTAAATGGCGCTATAATAATAAATAATAATACTGCCCTCTTTACTAGTAAAAAGGGCAGTCAGAGGAGGGGATACAGTATCTACTCTACGAGCCAGAGAGGCAGCTTGGAGTTTAACATTAGATACCGTACTTGTTTCCCCAAAGGAATGAATTATAGAACAGATCTGATGTATTTTTATTAAGTGATGCTTTCGTGCATAAATGTAATAAAGATATTTAGGGTATTGTTGTATTCTTACAATTTGTATTTGCAATACTGTGTATAGACTTAGTGGCTATAAAATTTGTATAACACTCAGATTGGGCAGGGTGTGTGACTTCGTCCAATGGGTACTCAGGTGTTTGATATATGGTTAATTGACATGTATTGTGATTGGTTGTAGCCTTTTGTGCCTTTATATATTGTTTTGCAATATGTTTTTATTATGCTATGACTAAGGGCAGCATTGACTGAAACGCGTCAGCTTGTTTTTTTGATGCACTAATAGAATAAAAATCTTGTCCTTTATTTTCATCTCCTCCATTCAATATTTGCATGAGCTGGATAAGTGAGTGATTTGCATTTTCACCTGGGAGTCGGCCGGCAGGAACTTGGTGGTGATCCGTGCTCTGCACATGTCTACTGAGAATTGGATTTTAATATGTCTGTTTGGGTGAGGTGATGAAATCCCAGTATTTGCAAGTTAGGGAAATGTATTCTGCTGAATTTCCTATATAAACTTGAAAACACGAAATTTGAACTGCATTACTGCAGGTCAGGTTTTTGAAATGTATTCTCTAGCCTTCTGATCGTGCACTCCGCCTCCTAGCTTCAGGTGTTTTAATTACAGCAGGTCCAATACCCCTCCACAGAGAGAGAGATAATTTTAGTTTAAGAAGAGGTTTCACATGTACCCATTCAGATGGAGACGTTTATTCTCAGCGAGGTAAGGCAAGCGTAGGACCTGGTATAAGAGAGATGCCGTAAAGGGGCTACCAGGTACACATAAAATTGGCCATTTTTATGCGCTAAAAGCTCTCATTTTTCATATTTCTAGTGCAGTAATGCAGTTCAAATTTCGTGTTTTCAAGTTTGCATGTTTTAGCACTGCAGTGTGCTGCCTTATTTACTTAACTATATACGAGTTGGCGACTCTAGGTTCAGCACCTGTTCACACTGAGTCTATGTTTGGATGTGCAGGTCAGGTTTTTGAAATGTATTCTCTAGCCTTCTGATTGTGCACTCCGCCTCCTAGCTTCAGGTGTTTTAATTACAGCAGGTCTAATACCCCTCCACAGAGAGAGAGAGAGAGAGAGAGAGAATTTTAGTCTAAGAAGAGGTTTCACATGTACCCATTCAGATGGAGACGTTTATTCTCAGCGAGGTAAGGCAAGCGTAGGACCTGGTATAAGAGAGATGCCGTAAAGGGGCTACCAGGTACACATAAAATTGGCCATTTTTATGCGTTAAAAGCTCTCATTTTTCATATTTCTAGTGCAGTAATGCAGTTCAAATTTTGTGTTTTCAAGTTTGCATGTTTTAGCGCTGCAGTGTGCTGCCTTATTTACTTAACTATATACGAGTTGGCGACTCTAGGTTCAGCACCTGTTCACACTGAGTCTATGTTTGGATGTGCAGGTCAGGTTTTTGAAATGAATTTCCTATATAGTTAAACAAATTATGTGCACATCGGCCCAATGGAGGAGAACAAACATCATTTTGGCCTCTGTCACCTATGGCAGCATTGCAGTGTACGTCGTGAAAAGCTCTGGACTTACTGTAAGCTGTAGGCTAAATATACAAATGCCCTGTGCACTCAGTCTAAGATGTTCCAAATTTGAATGCTGATTTTGTTGTTAGCACTCAGTCACGACCTCTCCTTGATGAGCTCTGTGTAAAAATGCCAAAAGGTTCAAACACTCTTATGCCAGAATTAGATGGAATCTGTTTGATGAATCGAGGCAAATATGTCTTTGTGATTGGATAATCTAGATGTCAGAATAATCTTTCAGCTAAATGCTTGTTAAACCTTGCACTGTCAGGCTTTGTGCACATGTTGCAGATTTTGATTCATTTCCGCAACCTTTTTGGACGCGCGGAATTGCATCAAATCCGCAGTGTAGTGCACAGCCAATGTTAGTCAATCTGAAATTGACATTTGTTGTGCACATGCTGTGGAAAAAATGTGCGGAATCGCAGATTTTTTTCCGCAGCATGTCAGTTCTTTTAGCAGATCTGCAGCGTTTCTGCACCCAATGACTTCCATTGAGTCAGGCACTTCCGCAGCAAAACCGCAGATGTAAAAAAAGATCTACAGTTATTCTGCGGATGAAACGCTGCAGATCAGGAGGAGGTAAGTGTGTGGGCGGAGTATGGGCCTCAGAGCTATGTGCGTGTATGTGTGTGCGGCGGTGTCTCTGTGTGTGTGCGTGTCTGTGTAGGCATCCATTGTCTGATAGGACTACTGCTCCCATCCGGCAATGAATGCTCACAATGACAGCATTGCCGATGATGGGAAAGTAGTCCAATCAGACAATGGCTGTGTTCAGTAGTAAAAAGAAAAAACATACAGAACATACAACATATAACATACAGTACATACACATAACATACAACAAGTAACATAGAGTACATACTCACCAAACACCTAGTCCCCGAAGCCCTTGATTCTCCTGTAATAAAAATAACATAATACACCAACCTATACTTACGCTTCTGCCATAGTCCAGTGAATAACGACTGTCCCACGATGAGCTCTCCTGTAGAACAGTGACATCGGGCGATGCCAGCGCTCTACAGGGGCCCTGCGATGAATTGACAGCGGGGGTAATCCTCCGCTATGTATCCCTCTGCCGCTGCCGGGAGACAGGTCTCTTAAGTTCATTCTCTCACCGTCAACGCTGTGTGAGAAAATTCCCACGCAGCATTGCCGTAAAGTGAGAGAATGAACTAAGGTAACTTCTTCAGTGATGCACTGCAGGAGCCATTGTCTCCTGTCAGTGTGTCACTGGAGGCCCTATAGAGCAGTGACATCACCTGATGTCACTGTTCTATAGGGGAGATCGTCATGGGACACTCGTTATTAATTGGACTACGTCGGACAGGGAGTATACAGTTGGTTTATTATTTTGCATTTTTGCAGGAGATTGATGGCTTCGGGGAATTAGGCATGATTGTAAGTATGGTGAAATTAAGAATATTAAAATACTTTTTTTCTGGCTGTGTCTTTTTTTTTTAACTCTTTCTCTACAATAGGATTAGTAATGGATAGGTTCTTATTGACACCTCTCTATTACTAACCGGGCTTGATGTCACCTTACAATGCAAAGGTGACATTAACCCCTTATTACCCCATATGCCACCGCTACAGGGCAGTGGGAAGAAAGAGGCTAAGTGCCGGAAAGGCGCATCTTAGAGATGCGACATTTCTGTGGCGGCTGTGTGCTGGTGTTTGTAGCCGGGGAGGGGGAATATCAATGTTCCTTTCCTAGGCTATGAATATCAGCCCGCAGCTGTCTGCGAAGCCTTTCTGGCTATTAATTATAGGGGGACCCCACGTCATTTTTTTTGGGGGGGGCCCTCTATTATAATAGCCAGTAAAGGCTATGCAGACAGCTGCAGGCTGATATTCATAGCCTGGGAAGATCCATGGGTTATTAACCCCTTCCTGGCTGTAAACATTGGCCCCCAGTGGCTGACTTTCCCTCTTTGGACTTGACAAATTGCGTGGGAGCAAGCAAATTTTTTTCCATTTTTTTTTTAAATTAAACAGATATTGCCTTTAAGGCCAGGGTCACACTTGCGAGAAACTCGCACGAGTCTTGCACCTCAATACCAGCCACTGCCGCCGGCACTTGGGACCGGGGTGTGCGGCTGCATGTATTTCTATGCATCTCAACGCTCCGGTCCGAGTGCTGGCGGCAGTGCCGGGTATTGAGGTGCAATTGATAGATATAGATCTACAGATAGATAGATAGATAGATCTATCTATAGATCTACAGTGCCTTGCATAAGTATTTGGCTCCCTAGAACTTTTCAACCTTTTCCCACATATTATGTTTCAAACATGTGAGGTGAAGAATTAACAACAAGTGGAACACAATTGTGAAGTTGAACAAAATGTATTGGTTATTTTAAATTTTTGTGGAAATTCAAAAACTGAAAAGTGGGGCGTGCAATATTATTCGGCCCCTTTACTTTCAGTGCAGCAAACTCACTCCAGAAGTTCATTGTGGATCTCTGAATGATCCAATATTGTCCTAAATGCCTAATGATGATAAATATAATCCACCTGTGTGTAATCAAGACTCCGTATAAATGCACCTGCTCTGTGATAGTCTCAGGGTTCTGTTTGAAGCACAGAGAGCATCATGAAGACCCAGGAACACAACAGGCAGGTCTGTGATACTGTTGTGGAGAAGTTTAAAGCCGGATTTGTATACAAAATGATTTCCAAAACTTTAAACATCCCAAGGAGCATTGTGCAAGCGATCATATTGAAATGGAAGAAGTATCATACCACTGCAAATCTACCAAGACCCTGCCGTCCCTCTAAACTTTCATCTCAAACAAGGAGAAGACTGATCAGAGATGCAGCCAAGAGGCCCATGATCACTCAGGATGAACTGCAGAGATCTACAGCTAAGGTGGGACAGTCTGTCCATAGGACAACAATCAGTCGTACACTCCACAAATCTGGCCTTTATGGCAGAGTGGCAAGAAGAAAGCCATTTCTCAAAGATATCCATAAAAAGTGTCGTTTAAAGTTTGCAACAAGCCACTTGGGAGACACACCAAACATGTGGAAGAAGGTGCTCTGGTCAGATGAAACCAAAATCGAACTTTTTGGCAACAATGCCAAACGATATGTTTGGCATAAAGGCAATACAGCTCATCACCCTGAACACACCATCCCCACTGTCAAACATGGTGGTGGCAGCATCATGGTTTGGGCCTGCTTTTCTTCAGCAGGGACAGAGAAGATGGTTAAAATTAATGGTTAGATGGATGGAGCCAAATAAAGGACCATTCTTGAAGAAAACCCGTTGGAGTCTGCAAAAGACCTGAGACTGGGACAGAGATTTGTCTTCCAACAAGACAATGATCCCAAACATAAAGCAAAATCTACAATGGAATGGTTCACAAATGTATCCAGGTGTTAGAATGACCAAGTCAAAGTCCAGACCTCAATCCAATCGAGAATCTGTGGAAAGAGCTGAAAACTGCTGTTCACAAACGATCTCCATCAAACCTCACTGAGCTCGAGCTGTTTGCCAAGGAAAAATGGGCAAGAATTTCAGTCTCTCGATGTAAAAAACTGTTAGAGACATACCCCAAGCGACTTGCAGCTGTAATCGCAGCAAAAGGTGGCGCAACAAAGTATTAAGTTAAAGGGGCCGAATAATATTGCACGCCCCACTTTTCAGTTTTTGAATTTCCACAAAAATGTAAAATAACTAATACATTTTGTTCAACTTCACAATTGTGTTCCACTTGTTGATTTGTCACCAAAAATTTAGATTTGGTATCTTTATGTTTGAAGCATGATATGTGGGAAAAGGTTGAAAAGTTCCAGGGAGCCGAATACTTTCGCAAGGCACTGTATCTATCTATCTATCTATCTATCTATCTATCTATCTATCTATCTATCTCTGTGTGTGTAAACATTCTTCGATGGAGTATGTAAATGAAGAGGTTGGACAAGAAATGACATCACAATTTTTTTTTGTTAAATAATAGATCTTTATTTAGCTTTCAAATACGCAAACAAATCTGCATGAAAATCCGCATCAAAAAACATAAAAAAGCGCAGATTTTTACCTGTGTTTTCTGCCAGGAGATGCAGAATCTGCACACAAAATTCCACAGGCAAATACGCAACGTGTGCACATACCCTTAGGGCCCCTTCACACCTCAGTGATTTTCTTGTACGAATTTCATTAGTGATTTATTTTTTTCTCACTGTAAGGGCTCATCTCCACTTGTGAGGAAAACGGACGAGTGCAATCCGATAAAAAATCGGATTGCACTCGGACCAATGTTTTTCAATAGGTGACATTCCATTTGCGATTTTTTTCCCAGCCGAAATCGGACTGAGAAAAATCTGTGTCGGCTGAGAAAAAAATCGCAGCATGCTGCGTATTGCTGAGATTCTCGGACGAGACTCGCCAATGCAAGTCAATGGGTGCGAGAAAAAAAACGCATGGAATACGGACCATCCGTATTCCATCCGTTTTTTACGGATACCTTACCATTCTGTGGCACAGAACACTGTAAATAGTCCTGTAAATGACTGTATAAAAATAGTTGCACAGAAAAAAAACGGATTGCATACGGATGTAAAAACGGATGATGCGATTAAAAAATCGCATTACACTCGCATGACACTCGCATGACAATCACACACGTTACATCAGTTTTTTCGGTCCGTAAATCGGACCGTTTTTTTCTCACACAAGTGGAGATGAGCCCTAAGGGCCCCTTTCCACTTGTGAGAAAAACGGACGAGTGCAATCCGATAAAAAATCGGATTGCACTCGGACCAATGTTTTTCAATAGGTGACATTCCATTTGCGATTTTTTTTCCCAGCCGAAATCGGACTGAGAAAAATCTGTGTCGGCTGAGAAAAAAATCGCAGCATGCTGCGTATTGCTGAGATTCTCGGACGAGACTCACCAATGCAAGTCAATGGGTGCGAGAAAAAAAACGCACAGCACTCGCACCATGCGAGTGCTGTCCGATTTTTATGCACCCGTGTCCTTAGAAAAGCCGGCAATTCAGCACAGAGTACAGTAAAATCACACTGACAGGTTAGATTAGAGTAGATATATACACATAGAATAGGTATATATACATATATATATGTCAGGGAGACACCTATATATATATATATATATATATATATATATATATATATATATATATATATATATTTAATGCAGCGTGAGATAGCTTTAAAGCTGGTAATTCAATTACCGGCTTTTGCTTTCTCCTTCACAAACCCGACATGATATGAGACCTGGTTTACATACAGTAAACCATCTCATATCACAATTTTTTTTGCATATTCCACACTACTAATGTTAGTAGTGTGTATATGCAAAATTTGGGCGTTCTAGCTATTATATTTAAGGGTTAAATGGCGGAAAAAATTGGCGTGGGCTCCCGCGCAATTTTCTCCGCCAGAGTAGTAAAGCCAGTGACTGAGGGCAGATATTAATAGCCTGGAGAGGGTCCATGGTTATTGGCCCCCCCCTGGCTAAAAACACCTGCCCCCAGCCACCCCAGAAAAGGCACATCTGGAAGATGCGCCTATTCTGGCACTTGGCCACTCTCTTCCCATTCCCGTGTAGCGGTGGGATATGGGGTAATGAAGGGTTAATGCCACCTTGCTATTGTAAGGTGACATTAAGCCTAATTAATAATGGAGAGGCGTCAATTATGACACCTATCCATTATTAATCCAATTGAATGAAAGGGTTAAAAAAAACACACATTATTAAAAATTATTTTAATGAAATAAAAACAAAGGTTGTTGTAATATTTTATTTAACGCCCAATCCAATCACTGAAGACCCTCGTCCTGTAAGCTCCCAGGCTTTCTAGGAAATTTCCCACGATCTATGAACAGCCAGCAGAGGGCGCCTCACCGCAAATGCAGGTAAATATAGGTCATTGACCTACTTTACCTTCATTCCCTGGGGTTTTGCAGCGAGGAGTAGCGCTGCATTAGCAGAACTCCTGGTTGCAAAATATTTTAACCCCTTCAGAAGGATTTACATCGTTGGACTTTACAGATCTGCGGAAGGTATGTATATTGTTGGTTTATTATGTTTTTTTTGTTACAGAACGAGGGTCTTCAGTGATTGGATTGGGCGTTAAATAAAATATTACAACAACCTTTGTTTTTATTTCATTAAAATAATTTTTAATAATGTGTGTGTTTTTTTTAACCCTTTCATTCAATTGGATTAATAATGGATAGGTGTCATAATTGACGCCTCTCCATTATTAATTAGGCTTAATGTCACCTTACAATAGCAAGGTGGCATTAACCCTTCATTACCCCATATCCCACCGCTACACGGGAATGGGAAGAGAGTGGCCAAGTGCCAGAATAGGCGCATCTTCCAGATGTGCCTTTTCTGGGGTGGCTGGGGGCAGATGTTTTTAGCCAGGGGGGGTCCAATAACCATGGACCCTCTCCAGGCTATTAATATCTGCCCTCAGTCACTGGCTTTACTACTCTGGCGGAGAAAATTGCGCGGGAGCCCACGCCAATTTTTTCCGCCATTTAACCCTTAAATATAATAGCTAGAACGCCCAAATTTTGCATATACACACTACTAACATTAGTAGTGTGGAATATGCAAAAAAAATGGTGATATGAGATGGTTTACTGTATGTAAACCAGGTCTCATATCATGTCGGGTTTAGGAAGGAGAAAGCAAAAGCCGGTAATTGAATTACCAGCTTTAAAGCTGTCTCGCGCTGCATTAAATATAAATATATATAGGTGTCTCCCTGACATAATATATGTATATATACCTATTCTATGTGTATATATCTACTCTAATCTAACCTGTCAGTGTGATTTTACTGTACTCTGCGCTGAATTACCGGCTTTTCAAAGGAGACCCGTGCGTAAAAATCGGACAGCAATACGGATGTCATACGGATGTTGTGATAAAAAAATCGCATGACACTCGCATGGCACTCGCATGGCACTCGCAGACGTTACATCAGTTTTTTCGGTCCGTAAATCGTACCGTTTTTTTCTCACAAAAGTGGAAATGAGCCCTAATTGTCAGTTTTTACCATCCAAGTTTCCTTAATTTTCCTCGGATGGAATAGAAAGCTTCTCTATCTTTTCCTATCTAGTAGTCTTTGAAAAACAAAAGGTGCTGGGATGGCCTCTGAGTGTTGTCCAATTTTTTTTTTTTCATGGCCTCAAACTTGCATTGCCGACTTTGATTCTATCCGCAGATCTAAAATCAGACATGTCTCTGTGATTTTTTTTTTTTTTGGGCTCTTCCTTTCCGCAAAAAGTCAGACATGTAAATGGCCCAATTCACTATAGGTATGAGTGCTATCCATGAAAAGACAAGGAGAACACTCGTATGCCAAAACAATGGACATCTGAATGAACGTTTAGGGTATGTGCTTACATTAAGCACCCCATCATAGTAACATAGTTAGTAAGGCCGAAAAAAGACATTTGTCCATCCAGTTCAGCCTATATTCCATCATAATAAATCCCCAGATCTACGTCCTTCTACAGAACCTAATTGTATGATACAATATTGTTCTGCTCCAGGAAGACATCCAGGCCTCTCTTGAACCCCTCGACTGAGTTCGCCATCACCACCTCCTCAGGCAAGCAATTCCAGATTCTCACTGCCCTAACAGTAAAGAATCCTCTTCTATGTTGGTGGAAAAACCTTCTCTCCTCCAGACGCAAAGAATGCCCCCTTGTGCCCGTCACCTTCCTTGGTATAAACAGATCCTCAGCGAGATATTTGTATTGTCCCCTTATATACTTATACATGGTTATTAGATCGCCCCTCAGTCGTCTTTTTTCTAGACTAAATAATCCTAATTTCGCTAATCTATCTGGGTATTGTAGTTCTCCCATTCCCTTTATTAATTTTGTTGCCCTCCTTTGTACTCTCTCTAGTTCCATTATATCCTTCCTGAGCACCGGTGCCCAAAACTGGACACAGTACTCCATGTGCGGTCTAACTAGGGATTTGTACAGAGGCAGTATAATGCTCTCATCATGTGTATCCAGACCTCTTTTAATGCACCCCATGATCCTGTTTGCCTTGGCAGCTGCTGCCTGGCACTGGCTGCTCCAGGTAAGTTTATCATTAACTAGGATCCCCAAGTCCTTCTCCCTGTCAGATTTACCCAGTGGTTTCCCATTCAGTGTGTAATGGTGACATTGATTCCTTCTTCCCATGTGTATAACCTTACATTTATCATTGTTAAACCTCATCTGCCACCTTTCAGCCCAAGTTTCCAACTTATCCAGATCCATCTGTAGCAGAATACTATCTTCTCTTGTATTAACTGCTTTACATAGTTTTGTATCATCTGCAAATATCGATATTTTACTGTGTAAACCTTCTACCAGATCATTAATGAATATGTTGAAGAGAACAGGTCCCAATACTGACCCCTGCGGTACCCCACTGGTCACAGCGACCCAGTTAGAGACTATACCATTTATAACCACCCTCTGCTTTCTATCACTAAGCCAGTTACTAACCCATTTACACACAATTTCCCCCAGATCTCATTTTGTGTACCAACCTCTTGTGCGGCACGGTATCAAACGCTTTGGAAAAATCGAGATATACCACGTCCAATGACTCACCGTGGTCCAGCCTATAGCTTACCTCTTCATAAAAACTGATTAGATTGGTTTGACAGGAGCGATTTCTCATAAACCCATGCTGATATGGAGTTAAACAGTTATTCTCATTGAGATAATCCAGAATAACATCCCTCAGAAACCCTTCAAATATTTTACCAACAATAGAGGTTAGACTTACTGGCCTATAATTTCCAGGTTCACTTTTAGAGCCCTTTTTGAATATTGGCACCACATTTGCTATACGCCAATCCTGCGGAACAGACCCTGTCTCTATAGAGTCCCTAAAAATAAGAAATAATGGTTTATCTATTACATTACTTAGTTCTCTTAGTACTCGTGGGTGTATGCCATCCGGACCCGGAGATTTATCTATTTTAATCTTATTTAGCCGGTTTCGCACCTCTTCTTGGGTTAGATTGGTGACCCTTAATATAGGGTTTTCATTGTTTCTTGGGATTTCACCTAGCATTTCATTTTCCACCGTGAATACCGTGGAGAAGAAGGTGTTTAATATGTTAGCTTTTTCCTCGTCATCTACAACCATTCTTTCCTCACTATTTTTTAAGGGGCCTACATTTTCAGTTTTTATTCTTTTACTATTGATATAGTTGAAGAACAGTTTGGGATTAGTTTTACTCTCCTTAGCAATGTGCTTCTCTGTTTCCTTTTTGGCAGCTTTAATTAGTTTTTTAGATAAAGTATTTTTCTCCCTATAGTTTTTTAGAGCTTCAATGGTGCAATCCTGCTTTAGTAGTGCAAATGCTTTCTTTTTACTGTTAATTGCCTGTCTTACTTCTTTGTTTAGCCACATTGGGTTTTTCCTATTTCTAGTCCTTTTATTCCCACAAGGTATAAACCGCTTACACTGCCTATTTAGGATGTTCTTAAACATTTCCCATTTATTATCTGTATTATTAGTTCTGAGGATATTGTCCCAGTCTACCAGATTAAGGGCATCTCTAAGCTGGTCAAACTTTGCCTTCCTAAAGTTCAGTGTTTTTGTGACTCCCTGACAAGTCCCCCTAGTGAAAGACAGGTGAAACTGTACAATATTGTGGTCGCTATTTCCTAGATGCCCGACCACCTGCAGATTTGTTATTCTGTCAGGTCTATTAGATAGTATTAGGTCTAAAAGTGCTGCTCCTCTGGTTGGATTCTGCACCAATTGTGAAAGATAATTTTTCTTGGTTATTAGCAGAAACCTGTTGCCTTTATGGGTTTCACAGGTTTCTGTTTCCCAGTTAATATCCGGGTAGTTAAAGTCCCCCATAACCAGGACCTCATTATGGGTTGCAGCTTGATCTATCTGCTTTAGAAGTAGACTTTCCATGGTTTCTGTTATATTTGGGGGTTTGTAACAGACCCCAATGAGAATTTTGTTACCATTTTTCCCTCCATGAATTTCGACCCATATGGACTCGACATCCTCATTTCCTTCGCTAATATCCTCCCTTAAAGTGGACTTTAGACAAGACTTTACATAGAGACAAACCCCTCCTCCTCTCCGATTTTTACGATCCTTTCTAAACAGACTGTAACCCTGTAAGTTAACTGCCCAGTCATAGCTTTCATCTAACCATGTCTCGGTTATTCCCACTATGTCAAAGTTATCTGTAGATATTTCTGCTTCTAGTTCTTCCATCTTGTTTGTCAGGCTTCTGGCGTTTGCAAGCATGCAGTTTAGAGGATTTTGTTTTGTTCCAATCTCCTCGCTGTGGATTGTTTTAGAAATGTTCTTACCTCCCTTCTGAGTATGTTTTCCTGGATCTTCTTTGTTCAAGTCTAATGTTTTTCTTCCCGTCCCCTCTTCTTCTAGTTTAACGCCCTCCTGATGAGTGTAGCGAGTCTTCTGGCGAATGTGTGTTTCCCAGGTTTGTTGAGGTGTAGTCCGTCTCTGGCGAGGAGTCCATCGTACAAGTAATTCACACCGTGGTCCAGGAATCCGAATCCTTGTTGTCTGCACCATCGTCTTAGCCAGTTGTTTGCATCAAGGATCCTGTTCCATCTCCTGGTGCCATGCCCGTCTACTGGAAGGATAGAAGAAAAAACTACCTGTGCATCCAGTTCCTTTACTTTCTTCCCCAACTCTTCAAAGTCTTTGCAGATTGTCGGTAGGTCCTTCCTTGCCGTGTCATTGGTGCCAACATGTATCAGAAGAAATGGGTGGACGTCCTTGGAGTTGAAGAGCTTTGGTATCCTATCGGTCACATCCTTGATCATCGCACCTGGAAGGCAGCATACTTCTCTTGCAGTTATGTCCGGTCTGCAGATGGCTGCTTCTGTGCCTCTCAGTAGTGAGTCTCCCACCACCACCACTCTTCGTTGCTTCTTGGCTGTACTTTTTGCTGTCACTTGTTGCTGTGTGCCCTTTTCTTTTTTGCTTGCTGGTATTGCTTCATCCTTAGGTGTGCCATCTTCATCCTCTACAAAGATTTGATATCGGTTCTTCAGTTGTGTGGTTGGTGATTTCTCCATGGTCTTCTTGCTTCTTTTGGTCACATGCTTCCACTCATCTGCTTTTGGAGGTTCTCTGACACTTTTTTCACCTTCTGTGACCAGTAGAGATGCTTCTGTTCTGTCTAGAAAGTCTTCATTCTCTTTGATGAGTTTCAAGGTTGCTATTCTTTTTTCCAGACCCCGCACCTTTTCTTCTAAAAGGGCCACTAGTCTACACTTATGACAGGTGAAATTTAATTCTTCTTCTGGTCGATCTGTGAACATGTAGCACATGCTGCAGCTCACCATGTAGGTTGTCACATCTGCCATGTTGCTCCTAGATCCTGCTGACTTGCTGTGTGTTTTCCTTCTTGTGTAATCTACTCAGCCAAGCTCTCTTGCAATAATGTCCTACAGGCAAAAATTCGCGCGCGGTTTGGTGATTCTTTCCAAGCAGCTGGTCCCGGCTGTACCCAACGATCTTCTAGCTTAGGGAGACTCTTCGCTTTCCCAGAAGGCACCTGGAATATGCAAATTAGCCTCCTCAAGCTTGAATCCCTGGTTTATCATTTCAATGCATTCCGCAATTTTTGTGCACATGCTGCGTTTTTTTCCGCAAAAAAAACAACAAATTGCGGTAAAAAACGCAGCATGTTCATTAATTTTGTGGATTTTTTGCTGCTATATTATTGCATTGGGAAGCTCCGGGAAAAAAAGCTAACAATCCGCAAAAAAACACGAGCAGACAAAGTTCAGTTTTGTTCAGGAAAATTCTGCAGACATGCCTGAACGTGTGCACATAGCCTAAAGGTATTGTCCTGCCTGATGATTTTCTCTTGGGAAAGGTCATCGATATCATATTGGTGGTGGTCCAACACCCCAAAATGAATAACACAGGGGTGTTATCTGTATGACATCCGTATTTTCCTTTTTAATATGAAGGAGAAGCTAGGAATTCTTTTCATAATTATAATTAAAAAAAAAATAAAAAAAACAGATTCCACAATGATAATAAAACCTGACCAAGTCCAAAAATGGGTCCAGCACACTGAAAAAAACCTGTATTTTTTGTATCACTAAAAAAAACAGGTTGTGTGAATCTGGCCTAAAAATGACAGAATTTGCAGTGGAGCCTTCTCCTAGCTTAAATCCTGTTCAGATTTTTGCAGGTAGGAAAAGAAGAAGGAAAGTTTAAGCCCTATAGTGTACAGAGCAATAACGTTACTTTAGTATTACGTGCTTATCATACATACTAGATGGTGGCCCGATTCTAACGCATCGGGTATTCTAGAATATGCATGTCCACGTAGTATATTGCCCAGCCACGTAGTATATTGCCCAGCCACGTAGTATATTGCCCAGCCACGTAGTATATTGCCCAGCCACGTAGTATACTGCCCAGTCACGAAGTATATTGCCCAGCCACGTAGTATACTGCCCAGTCACAAAGTATATTGCCCAGCCACGTAGTATATTGCCCAGCCACGTAGTATATTGCCCAGCCACGTAGTATATTGCCCAGTCACGTAGTATATTGCCCAGTCAGGTAGTATACTGCCCAGCCACGTAGTATATTGCCCAGCAACGCAGTATATTGCCCAGCCACGTAGTATATTCCCCAGCCACGTAGTATATTGCCCAGCCACGTAGTATATTGCCCAGCCATGTAGTATATTGCCCAGCCACGTAGTATATTGCCCAGCCACGTAGTATATTGCCCAGTCACGTAGTATATTGCCCAGCCACGTAGTATATTGCCCAGCCATGTAGTATATTGCCCAGTCATGTGGTATATTGCCCAGTCACGTAGTATATTGCCCAGTCACGTAGTATACTGCCCAGCCACGTAGTATATTGCCCAGCAACGCAGTATATTGCCCAGCCACGTAGTATATTCCCCAGCCACGTAGTATATTGCCCAGCCACGTAGTATATTGCCCAGCCACGTAGTATATTGCCCAGCCACGTAGTATATTGCCCAGTCACGTGGTATATTGCCCAGTCACGCGAAACACGCGTCGGGGGCCCACGCTGCCTGACTAGGTCATATACCCTTTCATACTTATGTTAATTTAAGCTGATCTCCTACTTATCTGTGGTTATTGTAGTGAATACTATATTTGAGGCGCTTGCCCCATCTACTTGAATATATGCTCAATATATTTTGCAAAGCACTGTGCTCTTTATCCGATTGATAGAATCTTCTTGATTACATTTAACGGCACCTTTTGAGAATAGATGTTTTACATGGCAACAACCAGTGATAAAGTGTGTATATAGTCATCTATGTGCACTACAAGGATTACATATAGCTGTTGTCTTTGAATGTCAATAATATCAGGGTAATATATTTTAGTGACCCCTTGGAAATATGTTTACAGGAAGGTTGTAGGCTGGGACAGGCCACCTTAAGCAAAAGGACTTGCATATTCCCATGCAATAGGGCTACTATGTGTACCAATATGAGCAATAAGTCTATATGTGATATTTAAGCCATATGGTTTGTAATTTATGGAGACCTTGATACAATACATAGGGGTATATTACCCAGTTGGGCGGTTGTATTGTGCATTTGTACCTTCATTTTTAAAAATTTTTTTTAAAAATTGTTGTTAATAAAGTGATTGAAATTTTACTACCGGCACTTGCTTCCTTCTTCTGTTTGGATTGTGTAATATCAAATAAATTTTACCACTTTCATGAAGTACAATATGTCATGAGAAAACAATGTCAGAATCACCGGGATCCGTTGAAGCGTTCCAGAGTTATAACCTCATAAAGGGACAGTGGTCAGAATTGTAAAAATTAGCCTTGTCATTAACATGCAAACCACCCTTGGGGGTAAAGGGGTTAAAGAGAGATACGTTTTGGGTGCTATTCATATTATTTTCATATTGCTGTTATGTTGTAGAGACAGAAATACAAAAATAGCCAGGTCCAGAACCCGTTGCATACCAGAAACCTGTACCGCCAAACAGACCTTATTGACTATAACAAGGGTTAATAGATTTCCATCATATACTTTAAAGGGAATATGGTGCCACCCCTGAGAGAAGCATGATGTAGGGGTAGAGATCCTGATTATAGCGGTGTGTCGCTTACTGGGCTGTATGTTGTATTTTATATAAAGTCACTGTTTTATCTACTTCAGATGTACCAATTCTCTGAACGCTGAGCTCTGTTTAACCCCGCTCACACCACTAATTGGCAACTTTCTGCCTATGCACAGTGTACACAGAAATCTGCCAATTAGTGGTGGTGTTATACATGGCCCTATGAATATGTAGGACTACGAGGCAGCAGGTTTACTAGTACTCATGGTAATCTCCTGATAATAAAATTGTCATTTTATCAAAACTAATGATTTCATATTGGATCATCATCTTCTCATTCAGATCCCTACAATATTGTATTTCTCAGTGGAGATCTTGTAAATAAGAGAATTTTCCTGATTGACCCATTGAGGATGGATAAAGACAGGGAGAAGATGGCTGAAAGGATATTACACCTCACCATAGAGATCCTCTTCCGGCTTACTGGAGAGGTGAGAGATTCTGATGGCGTCACATTACATTATTCTTATCTATGGGAATAACAGATGGACAGAACTGGAGAGGTGAGGACTCTGGAAATGTCTGTAGTGAGATTTATTAATGTGTCTCTCCATAACCAGGATTACACAGTAGTGAAGAAGACCTCTAGTGAGCGCTGTCAGGGATGGGGAAGACCCCTAAGCCCAATCACTGGGCCTCCATCTCACCCCCTGATATATGAGAACATCAATGACCAGAAGATCCTAGAACTCGCCTACAAGATGATTGAGCTGCTGACTGGAGAGGTTACACTGCTGGGAATGCTGGGACATTGTACAGTAACTCTGAAGGGATTGGGGGATGACGGTCTCATTTTGTGTATCAGGTTCCTATAAGGTGTCAGGATGTTGCCGTCTATTTCTCCATGGTGGAATGGGAGTATTTAGAGGAACACAAAGATCTGTACAAGGACGTCATGATGGAGGTTCCCCAGCTCCTCACATCACCAGGTAATAAACAGGACTAAATACACACGACCTATAATTATCTGTATGTAAAAAATTAATTTAGTACCTGTATGTGTTTCCTCCAGTTCTATCCAGTAAGAGGACAACACCAGAGAGATGTCCCCGTCCTCTTCTTCCACAGGACTGTAAACAAGAAAATCCCAATGATCCTCAGGATCATCAGGTAGATGGAGAGAAGGTGTCATGAGATCTCCCCTGTGATGTGTAGACGGCTGTGAAGGTCTTGTGCTCAGTCTTGTTTTATCCTCCAGTATTATATGTTTTATACCTGTGTAATAAGAATGGTGGCGACGGCAGAATTAGAGATGATCATGGATGTGATATCACGGGTGTGTCAGAGGCTGCAGAGAGTCGCATAGCATCTGGCTGCAGAAGGTCTATGCGGTTGGCTTTGCAGACGCCTTCCTAGTCCTTCTGACTCTTGGAGCCAGTGGCAACCTCCCCCCCGGCTGTAATTGACACACCTAGACTTGCGTGTTTATAGACTTCCTGTCTGCTTTTGGGAATTGCCGGTAATAATTCCATTTCTCCCTGTTGAGACTTGGAGTTATAGCAGTCGGTTATCTTCCTCTTTAGTGCTGTTGGAGGAGGACTGAGTCTACTCAAGATAAGTGTTCCCCTCGTTTGTTTATTCCATCTGTTTTTAGTAGTAGTGGGGATTGACTAATGCCTACTCCATCCTTCCTTAAGCAAGGCTTATTGCCAGGGTCAGGCAGAGATTAGGTTTCTGCTTGGCGATAGGTGCAGAACATATATAGGGACGTTTAGGGCAGACAGGGTGACTTTAGATCTGCCTAGGGGTCTCCACTCCCCTCTACCCTAGTGTTGGGCTCCCTTTGTGTTGCATTTAGTCTTTCCCACACTGTGCGTGACATGTGACTTCTCCATCTGTTTGTGACTTACAGTTTTTGTTTCAGTTTCAGGGTAAAGATCTCACCTATATTAATACAACAGACATATATATGAAAGGTGATGAGCGGTGTAAAGAAGAGATTCCTATAGATAACCACACAGGTGAGTAATAACCAATAAATGCAGTAAATAGTCTCAGATTTAAAAAAAAAAAGAAAACTATTACTGCATAACCGACGTCACTTACATTAATGATAGATAAGTGAACCTGTTAGCTGATACATGCTGCCTAACGACGCAGCGTTTCAGAGTCAAACCTTGTCAAATAACCTGCTTCAATTACCTGTTCACACCAGGAGGTTAAGGCAGTGATCTAATACCTGCCGCCTTGGATCTGTATAACCCATAACTCCACTTATCACACATTCTTTAGACCAGGGGTCTCAAACTCGGCTGCGTATATGGGCCGCATATAGGAAAAATTTTAATTTGGGGGGCCACATTATTTGCAGGACAAAGTGCCATTTTTAGTGATATCATTTTTTCTACACACCTTTTGATCATTTTTTAAAAAACATTTTTGTCATGTATATTTAAATTTTTTTTAAATGTAATTCATCGTTTGGGCTATGGTAGTTTTATAGCTTGGGTCGTTATGGACGCGACTATTACAAACTTGCACTTTTTTTGTTTAGTTTATATATAAAACAGCATTTTTAGTGGCAAAATAGTTTTTCATGCTATATTTTGTTGAATTTTTTTTAACATTTTAACAATTTTGGTTTCTCCTAATTGACCATATACAGTAATATTGTTTTACAATTGGCACCATATAGTAATTCTGGCAAACATCTTGTAATAATTTGCCCTACCCAGGTCCTCATTTTGTAGTAATGTCTCATTCTGGTCCCCATATAGTAGTAATGTCCCCTATTGTGCTGTTCTTCACATACACATAAAAGAAAAAAAAGATCCTTCTTACCTGTCATCCGTTCCCTCAGCATCTTTTCTGCACATGCAGCCTGTAAGCACTGTAGACCCTTTGATGATAGTGGTCCGATCCAGGTTTCTGACAGCAGATTTCTCTTCACAGCCATCCCAATGCCAGCCATCGGTGCATTACAGTGATGTCATTAGCCACTTTTCCAGCACACCATTGTCGGCTGCTGGCCTCTTATTGGCACGGGGCTGGCATTGGTATTGCTGCGCAGAGAGCTGGTCTTTGCATGGTAATACATTTTGATTGAATGTCTTTCCAGGGATGCATATACAACTGAAATAAAGCGCTGACGTCGGCGGCCCCTGGACCAGACAGCGATTGTCAAGGGGTCTACAGTGCTTGCGGGCCGCATGATTTAATGATTTGTTTTGTGTCTAGTGCTCACACTAAAGGTACCGTCTCACAGTGGCACTTTGGTCGCTACGACGGCACGATCCGTGACGCTCCAGCATCGCTCCAATATCGCTCCAGCGTCGTAGACTGCGGTCACACTTCGCAATGCACGACGCTGGAGCGATAATTTCACGACGTATTTGCGATGTAGAAGCTGTTGGTTACTATGCGGACATCGTATACAATATCATGCACACCTTTGTTACACCATGCGATCATGCCGCCACAGCGGGACACTAGACGACGAAACAAAATTTCAAACGATCTGCTACGACGTACGATTCTCAGCGGGGTCCCTGATCGCAGGAGCGTGTCAGACACAGCGAGATCGTAAGTATATCGCTGGAACATCACGAATCGTGCCGTCGTAGCGATCAAAATGCCGCTGTGTGACGGTACCCTTAGATAGCTGTTGGACAAATGATTGGCCACCAGTTACCTCCCTCAACTTCACCATACACGTAGTTTCAGTTCTTAATCAAGTCTCTGCCAAACATCTCTGGTGGCTTATCTTCCTTGATTACAATATAATTGGAAATCCAATATATTCTTTTCATACACGTTATATGGATAGTTTGTTCTTCCCAAATTGCAGAGTTTTTTTCCTCCAATGCAGTTGGGGGCACTTGACTCAAAAGTCCCCCATCCATCTTTCTCTGTACTAAAGTAGGGTAAAGAATAAGACGGACAGCACTTGACTCAAATGTTCCCTTATGTTTCTCTGCTGGGAACACTGAGTTATCACAGGTACACTGAAACATAAAACAATGATAATTCTGGCTTCAGGAAAGAGGTGGAAATCAGAGCTGAAAAACAACGTGGCCTAACATAATGACATACCTAAAGGTACCGTCACACTTAGCGACGCTGCAGCGATACCGACAATGATCCGGATCGCTGCAGCGTCGCTGTTTGGTCGCTGGAGAGCTGTCACACAGACAGCTCTCCAGCGACCAACGATCCCGAGGTCCCCGGTAACCAGGGTAAACATCGGGTAACTAAGCGCAGGGCCGCGCTTAGTAACCCGCTGTTTACCCTGGTTACCAGCGTAAAAAAACAAACAGTACATACTTACATTCAGCTGTCTGTCCCTTGCCGTCTGGTTCCTGCACTGACTGCTGGCCGTAAAGTGAAAGTGAAAGCACAGCACAGCGGTGAGTCACACAGCGGTGACTCACCGCTGTGGCTGTGCTCTGCTTTCACTTTACGGCCAGCAGTCAGTGCAGGAACCAGACGGCAAGGGACAGACAGCTGAATGTAAGTATGTACTGTTTGTTTTTTTACGCTGGTAACCAGGGTAAACAGCGGGTTACTAAGCGCGGCCCTGCGCTTAGTTACCCGATGTTTACCCTGGTTACCAGTGAAGACATCGCTGAATCGGTGTCACACACGCCGATTCAGCGATGTCTACGGGGAGTCCAGCGACGAAATAAAGTTCTGGACTTTCTTCCCTGACCAGCGATCTCCCAGCAGGGGCCTGATCGCTGCTGCCTGTCACACTGGACGATATCGCTAGCGAGGACGCTGCAACGTCACGGATCGCTAGCGATATCGTCTAGTGTGACAGTACCTTTAGTCCTTGCGCTGAGATCTACTGTTGGATAGTGATTTGTGTTCACACTTTGTTTGGCCAACAGTTACCTCGCTTAACTTCACCATGCAAATACAAGGATTTCATCAGCTCACCCAACCAGACGTATTTGAATCCAATTCTCAGTAGACATGTGCAGAACACCGATCACCACCAAGTTCCTGCCGGCCGACTCCCAGGTGAAAATGCAAATCACTCACTTATCCAGCTCATGCAAATATTGAATGGAGGAGATGAAAATAGAATAAAAATCTTGTCCTTTATTAGTGCATCATAAAAACAAGCTGATGCATTTCAGGCGATACTGCCCTTAGTCATAGCATAATGAAAAATTGTGTTGCAATATGCTTTTATTATGCTATGACTAAGGGCAGTATTGCCTGAACGCGTCAGCTTGTTTTTATGATGCACTAATAAAGGACAAGATTTTTATTCTATTGTCATCTCCTCCATTCAATAGTTGCATGAGCTGGATAAGTGGGTGATTAATTTCACCATACAAATAATTTCAGTTCTGAATCAAGTCTCTACCAGGGATCTCTGGTGGCTTATCTTCCAGGAGAACAAAATAATTGGAAATTCAATATATTCTATTCATACACGTTAGATTTTTATCCTTCCCAAACTTCAGCATTTATGGGATCTTCCAATGTAGTTGGAGTCATTAGGTCAGGTATTAATAGGAAATGTGCTACTTTTTTGCAATTTAAATTGTAATTTAAAGTAGAAATGTTATTTAACAAATTATATTTTTTTGGTCCTAGAATTTAAAAAACTAATACCAGATTTTTTTTCTTGGCAGAAGACTATGCGAGAAGCTCAGAAGGACATCTGATATCTTCAGATTTTATAAAAGATGTTTGTGGTATGATAGAAGATGTGCGTGAAATTAATTTATTCATTCCAGCTATACCTTCAACCCATCAAAGCGAAGATTCATCATGTGATCATTTTCAGCAAGTCCTATCTACTAATTCATTACATGCTGTTAAACAAAATAATCATCACCAAAGGAGTGTTGAACATCAAAAAATGTACAAAGAAGAAAGACCATTTTCTTGTTCAGAATGTGGCAGACGTTTTACAATTAAATCAAATCTTGCAAAACATGAGAGAATTCACACAGGGGAGAGGCCATTTCCATGTTCAGAATGTAGTAAATGTTTTAACCAGCATTCAGATCTTGTTCGGCATCAGAGAATTCACACAGGAGAGAAGCCATTTACATGTTTGGAATGTGGAAAATGTTTTACAGATAAATCAAATCTTGGTAAACATGAGAAAGGTCACACAGGGGAGAAGCCATTTTTATGTTCAGAATGTGGGAAATGTTTTTACCAGAATGTAGATCTTGTCCGACATCAGAGAAGACATACAGGGGTGAAGCCTTTTCCATGTTCAGAGTGTGGAAAATGTTTTACTGATACATCGAGTCTCGGTAAACATAAGAGAAATCATATAGAGGAGAAGCTATTTTCATGTTCAGAATGTGGGAAATGTTTTGGCCACAAATCAGATCTTGTTGCGCATAAGAGAATTCACTCAGGGGAGAAGCCATTTTCATGTTCAGAATGTGGAAAATCTTTCAATTGGAAATCATATCTTGTAAATCATCAAAAAACTCACACAAAGGAGAAGCAATTTTCCTGTTCAGATTGTGGGAAATTTTTTAAACGAAAATCTTCCTTTGTTTCTCATCAGAGAATTCACATAATGGCAAAGACAATTTAATCTTCTGAACATGGGAAACATTTTAGTGTAAATCCACTTTTCTTTTCTTACACATCAAACAAGTCACCGATTGAAGAAGCCATTTTCATGCTCAGATTGTGGTGAAAAAAAGTTGTATTCAGAAATCAAATTTTATCGGCAATTAAAAACCTTACCCAGGGGAGAACCCATATTCCTGCTTTAAGTATGGGAAATATTCACAGAAGAAAAACCAAAAAAACAAAGGCAATGCACAGGAAATAAACTATTTTACTGTACTGTATGCGGTAAATGGTTTAACCAAAAATCATTTTATTTAACTCATTTTCTTGATAAATAGCATTAAATGCATTAAAGTAATAGGCCAGCAAACAATGTACTAATTGTCGAGGACACCTGTTTCGGGAAAGCTTGGTTTATCTGACTTTATCCATTGACTTCAAAAACTGTCCATTTCTAACTTAAAATGCCTCTTATTGTGGAGAACAGGCACACCATGGTCAAAGTGTTGGACTGGCATCGGTGGCACAAAAACTTAACCTAATTGTAGGGAGGCAGACTCAAAATGAGACCAACAGCTCTATATCCGTGGTGAAGCCTTGGAAACTTAGGAAGATGATTAGCAAAACCACTGTGCAGCAACTCTCTTGGCAGTGTCTCATAGCCATCACTACCTGCCAGACTGCATTGTCATCAAGCTGAGCTGATACAGCTCTTTTTTTATTAGGGAAAAGTATAGCATTTCTTGCACTGTGATAGTTATTTTCATAATTATGTATCTTATCAGAAACACTTACATTTTGGACAGTTCTTATTCCGTTGCTAAAAAATATCTGTACTCTTTACACGCATACAATAACTCTTGATCGCAATGCAAGCTATAGAAATGTGGTTTGAATATTTGTGAAATGTTTTCTTTAGGCAGCTGTCACGGGGTTACCGCGACAGTGTGGAACCAGAAGACCGCAGCGTCGGAGAAGAAGCACTTCTCCATTTTAAATGTGTTTATTTCTTCTGAGTTCTGGCAGAACGGGTTAATCAGCCATGATGGAAATCCCTGTGCTCAAAGCAGAGCTCGGTTAGCCACTCCTTTTCCCTTTATAATCTGGGCTCTGTTACTATGCCTCATCAGAGCAAGCATTTGCTGTATGGCTAACGGTGGGAGAGGAGTATATATGAGAAGGAGAGTTGAAGGAGTGATTAGTGACTGTTCCTTGGTTTGTATGCATGGTAATTCCCTATCCTTCTCTATTCTGGTTTATTCCCCTACCATCACACCCTGGTGCATTCCTCTGTTATATGTGAGTGAATATTTTATATGCCTGGAGTTTTCTGTTAACCCTTGTTTGTGTTGCCTTGTTTGTTGCCTTGGTTGTCGGGTTGGTGTACTACGGTGCACAGTATCGCCCCTGTTCCCTGGGGGGGGGGGAAGGATGTAGGGCCCAGCTTCTTCACCTTCAGAAATATCCTGGGGAGTAGGGCAAGCTGGGGCTCCCCTTAGTGTTAGTGATAGGGAAGGAGCCCCTGGTTCCGGGTCACCCGAAAGCTGTCTTCATATCTTTTATTAGAATGGCACCAGATAAAAGTTCCAGAATCATCTCCTTTACCCACTGTACCCCTGTTTTCCTTTTTTTTTCTTTTAGCCAGGCTGGCTAATCAAAAGAGGAGATTCTGGCAAGTAAAAGGCAGTTTTTAGGGCTTTGATCCAGGGACCATGGAATATTGACCTGGCCACTGAACCAGTGCCCAGACAATTTATTAGCTCATCGCAACTCTTAGTCACAAAAGGCATACATTGTTGTGCTGTATAGTCATGGCCAAACGTGTTTAGACTGACACAATTTAGATTTGCCCCAAATTTATGCTTCAGGGTTTTTATAGTTACTGAAGTACAATTATAACAATTTCATTTTTTTACCTTTTGTTAAAAAATAAATCAAGTTTATGCAAAGACTCAATATTTACACCATTGACTCTTATTTTTCCACACTCCTGCAACTTTCCCTCACAGATTCTGGATCAAATCCTGTTCTTGTCTAATCACTGCTTGAAGTAGGTGTTGGTAGTAGGGGACTCCTATAATTAGGCAGACAGACAGGGTCATCTGCCACCGAGACCATGAATGCCGAACAGTGTGTTGTCTGCTGGGTGCACAGGTTCGACATATTGCAGATTGGATAGACAGATTGCTGGGTGGGGCTGGGAAAAACCCAGCGGTCATGATCCCCATTGGTACCAATGACAAAGTTGGAGGTGGAAGGTCCTGAAAAATGATTACAGGGAACTAGGAGAAGCTGAATGCCAGGACCTCCAAGGTGGAGTTTTCAGAACGACAGCGGGAGCTTAGGGAGATAAATAAGTGGCTTAGAAATTGATGCAGGAAGGAAGGGTTTGAGTTCATGGAGAACTAGGCCGACTGCTACAGGCTCTACAGTAGCGGGCTCCACCTCAATGGGGAGGTTGCAGCAGTGATTGGGGAAATCACTAGAATCTTGGGGGAGGGAGGGTAGTTGTGCTAATAAGGGGACAGATAGAATAGCCAAGGAGTGAGACAATAGAGGTCAATGAGAATTTAGGGGGGCTGGGATGTGCAAGGAAAGTAGGGAGTAGGTGTAACAAATGTGGTAATAGTATTAAATTTATGATGGCAAATGCAAGAAGTCTCGCAAACAAAACGAATGAACTGGAGACTCTTATGTCTGTCAGAGAATACGATGTGTGAGCATTACGGAAACATGGCTGGATGAAAACCATCACTGGGTAACAAACGTAGAGGGTTACACTACATTTAGAAAGAATAGGAAAGACAAAACAGGTGGAGGATGTGTGTTTTCATAAAATCCAACTTTAAACCTGTGCTCAATGACGACAACTGCCGGGAGCTTCAACAATATAGAGTCAGTATGGGTAAATGTACATGGGGATGGCAATAATGGAACGCTGCTAATTGGAGTTTGCAACAAGCCTCCTAACAAAGCTGAACAGGTAGAGGATGAAATTCTGCAATAAATTAAAAAGGCGGAAAATAATAATAGAGTCCTTTTAGTATGAGGGATTATAACTATCCAGACATTCAATGGGACATAGTCTTCCGGTTGTGCTAAAAGCTTCAAGTTCTCATCCACAGTTCAGGAAAAATACTTGTTAGGTGGTAGATGAACAAACCAGGGGAGGTAATCTGCTGAACTTGGTTCTGTCAAATAGACCAGATACAATTTCAGATCCACAGGTCAGGGAGCATTTGGGAAGCAGTGACCATAATATGGTAGGTTTCAATGTAATTTTCAATCAAACATTGAAAATGCAAAAACCTGGAGCTTTAGGAAAGCAGATTTCAACAAATAAAGTGAAGAGCTTAGTCAAGTATACTGGGACCATGTCATGGTAACTGGTGATACCGAACATAAATGGGGCATGTTATACTAGAAATACTACTAGAATCCTGTAGAACACGTATACCCTCTGGTAATAACATGTCAAGGAATAAAAATAAACCATTATAGATAAATAAGGCAGTACAAAGTTAGACAAAAACAAAGGCCATTCTAAATCCCAAAGGCTGAGAAAAGAGAAATAGCATTACAGGAGTATCAAGGTCTAAATATGAAATGCAAAAAAGAAATCAAGCTAGCAAAGTTATCTAGAGAAACAAATAGCCAGCTACATTAAAATGAATCCCCAAAATTTTTATAAATACATCGATGTCAAAAAGAAAGAAACAGATGGTATCCGCCTCTTAAAAGACAATAATAACAGGATAATTATAGAGGACAAAGAATAGGGTGATATATATTAAACAGGCACTTTTCATCCATGTTCACTAATGACCTGTCTGATCCAGTGATCTTTTAACAAGGCAAAAATCAAAGTTCACCACCTGAAATACCAAGCTTAACATAAAAAGAAGTATACTTTCATCTGAACAAATTAAACATTGAGAAATACCCTGGCTCAGATGGCATTCATCCACGGATACTGAGCGAATTGAGCTCAGTAATTGACAGATCGCTGTATCTCATATTCTTAGATGCTCTTGTAATGGGTGGTGCCACAGGATTGGAGGATGGATGTTGTCGTATCTTTATGTAAGAAAGGAAAGAAGGTGAATCCAGGTAACTACCATCCGGTAAGTCTGACATCAGTAGTGTGCAATGTTTTTGAGGGCGACACAAGAAATGATCCAACACAAGAATAATATAATGTGAAAACCAGCAAGGATTCATGAAAGTTAGGTCGTGTCTAAACAACATGTTGGGTTTCTATGAGGAGGTAAGTGCAAATCTGAATGTAGGTAATGCGGCTGATGTGATTTATCTGGACTTTGCAAAGGCATTTGATACTGTACCACATAACAGCCTTATACTGAAGGTACAGAAGCAAGGACTAGGGAAAACTACATAGATGGGAAAGGAATTGGTTAAATGACGGGAAACAGTCGTCATAAATGGTTCTTTCTCTAAATGGGAAATAGTCAGGAGTGGGATACCGCAGGGGTCTGAACGATTCTTTTTAACCTATTTATTAATGACCTTGTGGATGGGATTGAGAGTAAAGTGTCAAGGTACCTTCACACTAAACGATGCTGCAGCGATCCAGACAACGATCCGGATCGCTGCAGCGTCGCTGTTTGGTCGCTGGAGAGCTGTCACACAGACCGCTCTCCAGCGACCAACGATGCCGGTAACCAGGGTAAACATTGGGTTACTAAGCGCAGGGCCGCGCTTAGTAACCCGATGTTTACCCTGGTTACCATCCTAAAAGTAAAAAAAACAAACGCTTCATACTTACCTTCCGCTGTCTGTCCCCGGCGCTGTGCTTCTCTGTACTGGCTGTGAGCACAGCGGCCGGAAAGCAGAGCGGTGACGTCACCGCTCTGCTTTCCGGCCGCTGTGCTCGCAGTGAGTGCAGGAAAGCACAGCGCCGGGACAGACAGCGGAAGGTAAGTATGAAGTGTTTGTTTTTTTTACTTTTAGGATGGTAACCAGGGTAAACATCGGGTTACTAAGCGCGGCCCTGCGCTTAGTAACCCGATGTTTACCCTGGTTACCAGCGAAGACATCGCTGAATCGGCGTCACACACGCCGATTCAGCGATGTCAGCGGGAGAGCCAGCGACCAAAGAAAGTTCTGGCCGTCTAGCTCCGACCAACGACATCACAGCAGGATTCTGATCGCTGCTGCGTGTCACACTGAACGATATCGCTAGCCAGGACGCTGCAACGTCACGGATCGCTAGCGATATCGTTTAGTGTGAAGGTACCTTCAGTCTTTGCTGCCAACACCAAACTTTGTAGGATACTAATGTCTGACCTTGACATTGCAATATTGAAAAATGCTCTGGATAAGATGACTGAATGGGAAAACCATGGACAAATAAAGATTAATGTAGATAAATGTAGGGTAATGCACTTGGGACAGAGTAATCCTATTGCTGCATATACATTAAATGTGTGTATACTTGGAACTACAGAACAGGAGAAGGACTTGGGTATTCTGGTTACAAGTAAGTTGAGCAACAGTACTCAATGTCAAGCAGCAGGGGCGGATTATCAGAGGGTCAATATGGGCGGTAGCCCAGGGCCCAGTGGTCTGGGGGGGCCCTGGGCTACCGCACTGTTGACCCTCTGATCATCTGTTATTCGAATGCCGCTGCCGGCGGCCGCCGCCGGCATTTATGTGCCCGCCCCCGGCCCCCTGCCGTAGCCGGTGGGCAGAGAGAGGGGGCCCGCATCGGGCCCCTTCTCATCTGCTCACCGGGCCCCTTCCGGCGCTGCCTGCGGCGGTTTCCTATTGACGTGCGGGCACGCGACCGCACGTCAATAGTTAACACCAGCCGCCAGCCAATTGGAGGCTGGCGGCTGATGTCGGCCGCAGGCGCACACGTCGCCGGCGTCTGTCGTCATTGTCAGTCGCCGGCGAGTGTGCTCTGTTGGAGGGAGCTCACCGCGGCGCTGGAGCGAGGACAGGTGAGGAGACTTTTTTTTTTTTTTTTTTTACAACGGTGGACTGGACACACTGAGGGCAATGCTGGAGGACACTGGGGCAGATGGCTGGAGGACACTGGGGCAGATGGCTGGAGGACACTGGGGCAGATGGCTGGAGGACACTGGGGCAGATGGCAGGAGGACACTGGGGCAATGCTGGAGGACACTGGGGCAATGCTGGAGGACACTGGGGCAGATGGCTGGAGGACACTGGGGCAATGCTGGAGGACACTGGGGCAATGCTGGAGGACACTGGGGCAGATGGCTGGAGGCAGGGGTGGATTAAGGGTAGCCAGGGCCCCGGGCTGTTCAGACACTGTGGGCCCCCCCGGTCATGTGACGGGGGTCATGTGACGGGGGTCATGTGACGGGGGTCATGTGACGGGGGTCATGTTATACCCGAACCAGATTATTCCAGAAAAATGGCCGGGCCCTACTCTACTGTAACCTATTAAATATTTGTTAGAATCTGCAATACAATTTAGGTATATTTTGACCAATAATATCACATACAAGGAACAAATACCACCGCACCGTGACCAGACCACAAATTACAACCACAGTGATCGAATAATATCACATACAAGGATCAAATACCACCGCGCCATGACCAGACCACAAATTACAACCACAGTGATCGAATAATATCACATACAAGGATCAAATACCACCGCGCCATGACCAGACCACAAATTACAACCACAGTGATCGAATAATATTACATACAAGGATCAAATACCACCGCGCCATGACCAGACCACAAATTACAACCACAGTGATCGAATAATATCACATACAAGGGACAAATACCACAACACCATTTCCAGACCACATATTACCACCACATAGTGACTGAATACTACAATACTGATCAGTAAAAAACAACAACACAATACTATCACCATAAGTGCCAGTATTCACAGGAGATCTGTACTTAGTATGCAGTGTCTGTGTAGAGGTAATACAGAGATCACTGGTGGTATTATACACAGGAGCTCAATATAGTATACATTGTATAGTGTCAGTGTATAGGTAACACTGACTCACCAGTGACGTCTCTAGGTGAAGTCCTTCATCTTTCAGCCAGCACAGACCGCCATCATTTCTTCCAGCCAGGACTCGTTTCTGCAGGAAATAACACAGTTATCTCGAGCTCCGCTTGCAGAACACATTACTTAATTTTCACAACTTCTACATTACACCACATGAAGAAAAAAAGGTGATATAGTGTCACTCTGCACAGTAACAGGACCGCCCCCCATTTAAAACAGTATACTCAAAAAATAAAATAAATACATCACTGCAGTAATAATATCCCTAAATTAGCCCCTATGGTAATAATATTCCACATCCTGGCCCCGTGTGTCTCATTCCTGGCTCCAGCCATATGTTCTCGCATCCTGCCCTCATGAGTATCCATTCTACCCCATATGATCTCCACATCCTGCCCCATATGTCTCCATCGTATCCATCCTGCCACATGATCCAATCCTGCCCCATGTCTTTAATTCTGCCCCGTGTCTCCAATCATGCCCCGTGTCTACATTCTGCCCATGCCTCCAGTCCTGCCCCCATTGTGTCCAGCAATCTGCCCCAGTATGTCCAGCATATTGCCCCAGTGTCCAGCAATCTGCCCCAGTGTCTCCAGCATATTGCCCCCAGTGTGTCCAGCATTGCCCCCAGACAGTGTGTCCAGCAATCTGCCCCAGTGCGTCCAGCATTGCCCCCAGACAGTGTGTCCAGAATATTACCACCAGTGTGTCCAGAAATCTGCCCCAGTAAGTCCAGCATTTCCCCCAGTGTCTCCAGCATTGCCCCAGTGTCCTCCAGCTCCAGCAATCTGCCCCAATGTCCTCCAGCATTGCCCCAGTGTCCTCCAGCATTGCCCCAGTGTCCTCCAGCATTGCCCCAGTGTCCTCCAGCAATCTGCCCCAGTGTCATCCAGCAATCTGTCCCAGTGTCATCCAGCAATCTGCCCCAGTGTCATCCAGCCATCTGCCCGTGTCCTCCAGCATTGCCCCAGTGTCTTCCAGCATTGCCCCAGTGTCCTCCAACAATCTGCCCCAGTGTCTTCCAGCCATCTGCCCCAGTGTCCTCCAGCCATCTGCCCCAGTGTCCTCCAGCCATCTGCCCCAGTGTCCTCCAGCATTGCCCCAGTGTCCTCCAGCATTGCCCCAGTGTCCTCCAGCATTGCCCCAGTGACTGTCCTCCAGCAATCTGCCCCAGTGTCTTCCAGCCATCTGCCCCAGTGTCCTCCAGCATTGCCCCAGTGTCCTCCAGCATTGCCCCAGTGTCCTCCAGCCATCTGCCCCAGTGTCCTCCAGCCATCTGCCCCAGTGTCCTCCAGCCATCTGCCCCAGTGTCCTCCAGCATTGCCCCAGTGTCCTCCAGCATTGCCCCAGTGTCCTCCAGCCATCTGCCCCAGTGTCCTCCAGCCATCTGCCCCAGTGTCCTCCAGCCATCTGCCCCAGTGTCCTCCAGCATTGCCCCAGTGTCCTCCAGCATTGCCCCAGTGTCCTCCAGCCATCTGCCCCAGTGTCCTCCAGCATTGCCCCAGTGTCCTCCAGCCATCTGCCCCAGTGTCCTCCAGCCATCTGCCCCAGTGTCCTCCAGCATTGCCCCAGTGTCCTCCTGCCATCTGCCCCAGTGTCCTCCAGCCATCTGCCCCAGTGTCCTCCAGCCGTCTGCCCCAGTGTCCTCCAGCATTGCCCCAGTGTCCTCCAGCATTGCCCCAGTGACTGTCCTCCAGCAATCTGCCCCAGTGTCTTCCAGCCATCTGCCCCAGTGTCCTCCAGCATTGCCCCAGTGTCCTCCAGCATTGCCCCAGTGTCCTCCAGCCATCTGCCCCAGTGTCCTCCAGCCATCTGCCCCAGTGTCCTCCAGCCATCTGCCCCAGTGTCCTCCAGCATTGCCCCAGTGTCCTCCAGCATTGCCCCAGTGTCCTCCAGCATTGCCCCAGTGTCCTCCAGCATTGCCCCAGTGTCCTCCAGCATTGCCCCAGTGTCCTCCAGCCATCTGCCCCAGTGTCCTCCAGCATTGCCCCAGTGTCCTCCTGCCATCTGCCCCAGTGTCCTCCAGCCATCTGCCCCAGTGTCCTCCAGCCGTCTGCCCCAGTGTCCTCCAGCATTGCCCCAGTGTCCTCCAGCATTGCCCCAGTGTCCTCCAGCATTGCCCCAGTGACTGTCCTCCAGCAATCTGCCCCAGTGTCTTCCAGCCATCTGCCCCAGTGTCCTCCAGCATTGCCCCAGTGTCCTCCAGCATTGCCCCAGTGTCCTCCAGCCATCTGCCCCAGTGTCCTCCAGCCATCTGCCCCAGTGTCCTCCAGCCATCTGCCCCAGTGTCCTCCAGCATTGCCCCAGTGTCCTCCAGCATTGCCCCAGTGTCCTCCAGCCATCTGCCCCAGTGTCCTCCAGCCATCTGCCCCAGTGTCCTCCAGCCATCTGCCCCAGTGTCCTCCAGCATTGCCCCAGTGTCCTCCAGCATTGCCCCAGTGTCCTCCAGCATTGCCCCAGTGTCCTCCAGCCATCTGCCCCAGTGTCCTCCAGCATTGCCCCAGTGTCCTCCAGCATTGCCCCAGTGTCCTCCAGCCATCTGCCCCAGTGTCCTCCAGCATTGCCCCAGTGTCCTCCAGCATTGCCCCAGTGTCCTCCTGCCATCTGCCCCAGTGTCCTCCAGCCATCTGCCCCAGTGTCCTCCAGCCATCTGCCCCAGTGTCTTCCAGCCATCTGCCCCAGTGTCCTCCAGCATTGCCCTCAGTGTGTCCAGTCCACCGTTGTAAAAAAAAAAAAAAAAAAAAAGTCTCCTCACCTGTCCTCGCTCCAGCGCCGCGGTGAGCTCCCTCCAACAGAGCACACTCGCCGGCGACTGACAATGACGTCAGACGCCGGCGACGTGTGCGCCTGCGGCCGACATCAGCCGCCAGCCTCCAATTGGCTGGCGGCTGGTGTTAACTATTGACGTGCGGGCGCGTGCCCGCACGTCAATAGGAAACCGCCGCAGGCAGCGCCGGAAGGGGCCCGGTGAGCAGATGAGAAGGGGCCCGATGCGGGCCCCCTCTCTCTGCCCACCGGCTACGGCAGGGGGCCGGGGGCGGGCACATAAATGCCGGCGGCGGCCGCCGGCAGCGGCATTCGAATAACAGATGATCAGAGGGTCAACAGTGCGGTAGCCCAGGGCCCCCCCAGACCACTGGGCCCTGGGCTACCGCCCATATTGACCCTCTGATAATCCGCCCCTGGCTGGAGGACACTGGGGCAATGCTGGAGGACACTGGGGCAATGCTGGAGGACACTGGGGCAATGCTGGAGGACACTGGGGCAGATGGCTGGAGGACACTGGGGCAGATGGCTGGAGGACACTGGGGCAATGCTGGAGGACACTGGGGCAATGCTGGAGGACACTGGGGCAGATGGCTGGAGGACACTGGGGCAGATGGCTGGAGGACACTGGGGCAATGCTGGAGGACACTGGGGCAATGCTGGAGGACACTGGGGCAGATGGCTGGAAGACACTGGGGCAGATTGCTGGAGGACAGTCACTGGGGCAATGCTGGAGGACACTGGGGCAATGCTGGAGGACACTGGGGCAATGCTGGAGGACACTGGGGCAGACGGCTGGAGGACACTGGGGCAGATGGCTGGAGGACACTGGGGCAGATGGCAGGAGGACACTGGGGCAATGCTGGAGGACACTGGGGCAGATGGCTGGAGGACACTGGGGCAATGCTGGAGGACACTGGGGCAATGCTGGAGGACACTGGGGCAGATGGCTGGAGGACACTGGGGCAATGCTGGAGGACACTGGGGCAATGCTGGAGGACACTGGGGCAATGCTGGAGGACACTGGGGCAGATGGCTGGAGGACACTGGGGCAGATGGCTGGAGGACACTGGGGCAGATGGCTGGAGGACACTGGGGCAATGCTGGAGGACACTGGGGCAATGCTGGAGGACACTGGGGCAGATGGCTGGAAGACACTGGGGCAGATTGCTGGAGGACAGTCACTGGGGCAATGCTGGAGGACACTGGGGCAATGCTGGAGGACACTGGGGCAGACGGCTGGAGGACACTGGGGCAGATGGCTGGAGGACACTGGGGCAGATGGCAGGAGGACACTGGGGCAATGCTGGAGGACACTGGGGCAGATGGCTGGAGGACACTGGGGCAATGCTGGAGGACACTGGGGCAATGCTGGAGGACACTGGGGCAGATGGCTGGAGGACACTGGGGCAATGCTGGAGGACACTGGGGCAATGCTGGAGGACACTGGGGCAATGCTGGAGGACACTGGGGCAGATGGCTGGAGGACACTGGGGCAGATGGCTGGAGGACACTGGGGCAGATGGCTGGAGGACACTGGGGCAATGCTGGAGGACACTGGGGCAATGCTGGAGGACACTGGGGCAGATGGCTGGAGGACACTGGGGCAGATGGCTGGAGGACACTGGGGCAGATGGCTGGAGGACACTGGGGCAATGCTGGAGGACACTGGGGCAATGCTGGAGGACACTGGGGCAGATGGCTGGAAGACACTGGGGCAGATTGCTGGAGGACAGTCACTGGGGCAATGCTGGAGGACACTGGGGCAATGCTGGAGGACACTGGGGCAATGCTGGAGGACACTGGGGCAGATGGCTGGAGGACACTGGGGCAGATGGCTGGAGGACACTGGGGCAGATGGCTGGAAGACACTGGGGCAGATTGTTGGAGGACACTGGGGCAATGCTGGAAGACACTGGGGCAATGCTGGAGGACACGGGCAGATGGCTGGATGACACTGGGGCAGATTGCTGGATGACACTGGGACAGATTGCTGGATGACACTGGGGCAGATTGCTGGAGGACACTGGGGCAATGCTGGAGGACACTGGGGCAATGCTGGAGGACACTGGGGCAATGCTGGAGGACATTGGAGCAGATTGCTGGAGCTGGAGGACACTGGGGCAATGCTGGAGACACTGGGGGAAATGCTGGACTTACTGGGGCAGATTTCTGGACACACTGGTGGTAATATTCTGGACACACTGTCTGGGGGCAATGCTGGACGCACTGGGGCAGATTGCTGGACACACTGTCTGGGGGCAATGCTGGACACACTGGGGGCAATATGCTGGAGACACTGGGGCAGATTGCTGGACACTGGGGCAATATGCTGGACATACTGGGGCAGATTGCTGGACACAATGGGGGCAGGACTGGAGGCATGGGCAGAATGTAGACACGGGGCATGATTGGAGACACGGGGCAGAATTAAAGACATGGGGCAGGATTGGATCATGTGGCAGGATGGATACGATGGAGACATATGGGGCAGGATGTGGAGATCATATGGGGTAGAATGGATACTCATGAGGGCAGGATGCGAGAACATATGGCTGGAGCCAGGAATGAGACACACGGGGCCAGGATGTGGAATATTATTACCATAGGGGCTAATTTAGGGATATTATTACTGCAGTGATGTATTTATTTTATTTTTTGAGTATACTGTTTTAAATGGGGGGCGGTCCTGTTACTGTGCAGAGTGACACTATATCACCTTTTTTTCTTCATGTGGTGTAATGTAGAAGTTGTGAAAATTAAGTAATGTGTTCTGCAAGCGGAGCTCGAGATAACTGTGTTATTTCCTGCAGAAACGAGTCCTGGCTGGAAGAAATGATGGCGGTCTGTGCTGGCTGAAAGATGAAGGACTTCACCTAGAGACGTCACTGGTGAGTCAGTGTTACCTATACACTGACACTATACAATGTATACTATATTGAGCTCCTGTGTATAATACCACCAGTGATCTCTGTATTACCTCTACACAGACACTGCATACTAAGTACAGATCTCCTGTGAATACTGGCACTTATGGTGATAGTATTGTGTTGTTGTTTTTTACTGATCAGTATTGTAGTATTCAGTCACTATGTGGTGGTAATATGTGGTCTGGAAATGGTGTTGTGGTATTTGTCCCTTGTATGTGATATTATTCGATCACTGTGGTTGTAATTTGTGGTCTGGTCATGGCGCGGTGGTATTTGATCCTTGTATGTAATATTATTCGATCACTGTGGTTGTAATTTGTGGTCTGGTCATGGCGCGGTGGTATTTGATCCTTGTATGTGATATTATTCGATCACTGTGGTTGTAATTTGTGGTCTGGTCATGGCGCGGTGGTATTTGATCCTTGTATGTGATATTATTCGATCACTGTGGTTGTAATTTGTGGTCTGGTCACGGTGCGGTGGTATTTGTTCCTTGTATGTGATATTATTGGTCAAAATATACCTAAATTGTATTGCAGATTCTAACAAATATTTAATAGGTTACAGTAGAGTAGGGCCCGGCCATTTTTCTGGAATAATCTGGTTCGGGTATAACATGACCCCCGTCACATGACCCCCGTCACATGACCCCCGTCACATGACCCCCGTCACATGACCCCCGTCACATGACCCCCGTCACATGACCCCCGTCACATGACCCCCGTCACATGACCGGGGGGGGCCCACAGTGTCTGAACAGCCCGGGGCCCTGGCTACCCTTAATCCACCCCTGTCAAGCAGCAACCACAACAGCAAACCAGATTTTAGGATGTATATAAAGAGAGATAAAATCCAATGATTCCAACTTATTATTCTTTATAAATCACTGGTGAGGCCACAACTAGAATATGGAATACAGTTTTGGTCTCCACATTTTAAAAGGGATATTCAGAAGTTAGTTAGAAGGCAGGCAACTAGATTATTACAAGGGTTGGAAAGCTTCTTATGATGAGAAGTTGGAAAAGTTGGGCGTATTTAGCTTAGAAAAAAAAAAAGACGCCTCAGAGGAGATCTTATTTACGTTTATGTATAAACATATACAGTATGTGGTCAGTACAGAGGACTGGTACATGACTTATACTTTCCAAAGACCATATTACCCCCTTTCTGACCTCGGACGGGATAGTACGTCTGAGGTCAGATACCCCGCTTTGATGCAGGGCTCTGGCATGAGCCCGCATCAAAGCAGGGACATGTCAGCTGTTTTGAACAGCTGATATGTGCCTGCAATAGCGGTGGGTGAAGTTGCGATTCACCTGCCGCTATTACCTAGTTAAATGCCGCTGTCAAACGCTGACAGCGGCATTTAACCGGCGCATCCGGCCGGAAATGAGCGCATCGCCAACCCCCATCACATGATCGGGGGTCAGCGATGCTTCTGCATAGTAACCATAGAGGTCCTTGAGACCTCTATGGTTACTGATCCCGGCTAGCTATGAGCACCACCCTGTGGTCGGTGCTCATAGAACACCTGCAATTCAGCTACATAGCAGTGATCTGATGATCGCTGCTATGTAGCAGAGGCGATTGAGTTGTGCCAGCTTTTAGCTTCCTAAGGAGGCTATTGAAGCATGGCAAAATTAAAAAACAAAATGTGATAAAAATATAAAAGTTTAAATCACCCCCCTTTCGCCCCATTCAAAAAAAAAAAAAAATCAAACCTACACATATTTAATACCGCCACGTTCAGAATCGCCCGATTTATCAATAAAAAAAAAGAGGATTAACCTAATTGCTAAACAGCGTAGAGAGAAAAAAAATTTGAAACGCCAGAATTATGTTTTTTTGGTCGCCGTGACATTGCATTAAAATGAAATAACGGGTGATCAAAAGAACGTATCTGCACCAAAATGGTATCATTAAAAACGCCAGCTCGGCATGCAAAAAATAATCCATCAACCGACCCCAGATCATGAAAAATGGAGACGCTACGGGTATCGGAAAATGGCGCAATTTTTTTTTTTTTTTTTAGCAAAGTTTGGAATTTTTTTTCACCACTTAGATAAAAAATAATCTAGACATGTTAGGTGTCTATGAACTCGTAATGACCTGGAGAATCATAATGGCACATCAGTTTTAGCATTTAGTGAACCTAGCAAAAAAGCCAAACAGAAAACAAGTTTGGGATTGCACTTTTTTTGCAATTTCACCGCACTTGGAATTTTTTTCCCGTTTTCTAGTTCCCGACATGCTAAAACCAATGATGTTGTTCAAAAGTACAACTTGTTTCGCAAAAAATAAGCCCTCATATGGCCATATTGATGGAAAAATAAAAAAGTTATGGCTCTGGGAAGGAGGGGAGCGAAAAACGAACTCGGAAAAACGGAAAATCCCAAGGTCATGAAGGGGTTAAGGACCAGGGGCCACTCATTACGGGTGGAAGAAAGGCGATTCTGACAGCTAAAAAGGAAAGGGCTCTTTACAGTTAGAACACTCAGACAAGAGGTAGCACTTGCACACAGTATGACATCTTTTTAACCCCTTAACGACCGCCAATACGCCTTTTAACGGTGGCAGTTAAGGGACCTAAACCACAGCGCCGTCAATTAACGGCGCTGTGGAAAAAGTGAATAGCGCCCCCCCCCAGAGTCAGATTTTCTCTGGGGTCTCGGTTGCCAAGGGTAGCCGAGACCCCAGAGAACATGATTCGAGTTTTTTTTTACCGACTCCCGGGTTGCGACCGCCGGTAATTGACAGTTTACCGGCGGCCGCAAAAAAAACGCGATTTCCCATTTAATTTCTCACACATCAGAGGACAGAGAAATGGGGTCCCCGATAGCCCCCCCGATACTCACCCGTCTCCCCTGATGCTCCTCGTGGCTCCCGATGGTCGCCGCAATCTTTTTCTGGGGGAAAAATGGCGGGCGCATGCGCAGTGCGCCTGCCGGCCGGCACCTGACAGATCTTTGGGGTCTCGGCTGCCGGTGGTAGCCGAGACCCTAAAGAACATGATCGGGGTCGGTTTTTACCGATCCCTGTTTTGCGATTGCCGGTAATTAACCGTTTACCGGCGAACGCAAAAAAAAGCTGCGTGTCATTCTCTGTCCTCTGATGTGATCGCACATCAGAGGACAGAAATAGGGGGATTTGGGGACCCTATCATACTTACTGGTGTCTGTTACCTCGGCTCCTGTTCCTGGTGCTCCTCCTGCTGCCGCCGAGTCCAGGTCAGCTGATGTCCTTGCTGCGTCCTCCTCACTCCGGGGCTCGGTGCTTGCATCCCGGCGCGCGTCCTCCCTGCACTCAGCTGCGCGCTCCTGTGGGTTGCGCAGGCGCAGTAGGCTCTGACCGCGCGCGCTCCTTCTGCTCTTCTATCCCTCCATGACCTGACCCGGAAGTACTTCCTGCCAATCAAAGTCTGGCCTCAGGTATTTCTGGCCCTCCTCCCTTTTGTGGAGGCGCCTGATTATTGTGTTTTCCTGCTTTAGTTAGGCCGCATAGTTTTCTGTGCTTTACCAGTCCTGTGCATTCCCAGTCTTGTGCCTTTCCAGCCCTGTGTTGTTTAACCTCTTGTTCTCCAGTTTTCTCTTTCTGTTTCCTTTTCCTGGAGCCGATCCCTGGTCCTGGCCTCCGTGGTACTAGTTTTCCCTGTGCTTGCCTTCTAACAGTCCCTGTATAGGGGTTGGTTCCACTCTGGAGTGCTCGCTCAGGGGAGGTTCGGTGCCATGGTCCAGTGGGTCCACTTTTTGTTCTCGTCGCCTTCGGCGTAACAGACTGCACTCGGACGACATCTGAGTGCAGCCTGATTCTAACAGTCCACTCTTTGTTCCCGTCGCCTTCGGCGTTACAGACTGCACTCGGACGACATCTGAGTGCAGCCTGATTCTAACAGTGTCCCTAGGTCCTCCTGCGTCCCCTCCTGGTCGCCGGCTTCTTCCTCCGGGAAGAAAATGGCGGGCGCATGCACAGTGCGCCCACCATGATGTGCTGGTGTTAAAGTTAGGGTTGGTGCTAAAGTTAGGGTTAGGGTTGGTGCTAAAGTTAGGGTTAGAGTTGGGATTAGGGTTAAGATTATGATTAGGGGTGTGTTGGGCTTAGGGATTTGATTAGGGTTGGGATTAGGGTTAGGGGTGTTTTGGCATTAAGGTTGTGATTAGGGTTGTGCCATAACCCTAATCACAACCCTAACACCAAAACACTCCTAACCCTAATCCCAACCATAACCATTAGGCTTGGGATTAGGGTTAGGGGTGTTTTGGGGTTAGGGTTTTGATTAGGGTTATGGATTGGGTTGGGATTAGTGTTAGGGGTGTGTTGGGGTTATCGTTGGAGTTAGAATTGGGGGGGTCTCCAAACGCGACAGCCAATTTTGCGTTCAAAAAGTCAATTGGTTCTTCCTCCCTTCTGAGCTCTGCCGTGCGCCCAAACTGGTTTACCCCCACATATGGGGTATCACCGTATTCAGGACTGACTGGACAACAACTTCTGGGGTCCAGTTTCTCTTGATACCCTTGCAAAAATAAAAAAAATTGGGGGCTAAAAAATCTTTATTTATAAATTCTTTATTTGTAAATAACCGAGGTCAAAAATACAGGAATAAAATAGTTAAACAGTTGGTTATTAAAGTTTTTGAACTTTTTTTAACATATAGGAAGGGTGAGGGAGAGAAAGGGAGGGGAGGTAGGTAGGTATGGGGAGGGGGTGAAATAAGGGGGAAAAAAGTAGGGAACATCATAAACATTCTGGATACATGAATGCCTCACAAGAGCCAGAAGAAACAGTACATGCAGTTAGCGTTAAGAGGTCAAAAAGGGATCGTGACAAAATCAAAAACAGCATATCAATATAAGATACATCAAACATTTGAGAGGGAACTTTGGAATTCTTTCCAGGGTAACCATCTCTTAACATACAAATCATGGTTGTCCATCTCCCAACTCGTAAGCTCCTCAAGCCGGGAGATTTGGTTAACCTTGTTGGACCACTCCTCCCAAGTGGGTGGAGAGTCATCTCTCCAGTGCAGAGTAATTAAGTGTTTTGCAGCACTAATCATCAGAGGGAGAAGGTCATGTTTTTTAGACCTGTAGTTTTTGGGTGGTCAAGAGAGCAAGACTTCAGTAGCTTTAAGGTTAGCTTTGAATATTCGCAGTTTTTGAAGAGTATTGTTGACATCGGTCCAAAATTTTTTTAATTTTAGGCAGTCCCAAAAAATATGTGTGTGGTGACCTAAAGAATTATGGCAGCGCCAGCATACACTGGACTGTGAGAGTCTTAGCTGGTGAAGTTTAGCTGGGGTAAGATGCCATCTCGTTAATATTTTGTAGGAATTCTCCTGGAGTAAAATGCATGTGGAGAAGCCACGTGCATATTTCAGGATTTTAGCTATTTGGTCATCCGTAAAGTTAACGTTAAGTTCCATTTCCCAAGAATGAATAAAAGAAGGTTTAGGTTTCCCCAATGGAGTATTAAGGTGCGAGTATAGGCGTGAAATATTCTTCATTCTTGGGTAAGGAGACCTGGACATAATATCAAGCCAGGACCAGATAGATTTAGTTGGGAACCTCTTTCGAAATTGTTTAAGGGTTCTTTTAATGTGCTGAGCCTGAAGGAAATTTTTGGGGTGATTTAGTGAAGTTATAGGCCAGGTCCCATCGGCAAGGATTTTATTGTTATAAAAACTGCTTAAAGGTTCTTTAGGTAGTGAGGACCAAAGACCATATGGATCTCGAAAACCAGGGTCAAGCAAGAAAGGGATGGGTGCAAATAGGGGCCAGCAAAGAAGGGAAGGAATCGGGGAAGGTCATTATTCACCAAGCGTTTAATTCGAAGAGTAGTTAAGGTCACCTTGTCCAATCTAAGGGTACCGTCACATTTAGCGATGCTGCAACGATATAGACAACGATGCCGATTGCTGCAGCGTCGCTGTTTAGGTCGTTGTGTGGTCGCTGGAGAGCTGTCATACAGACAGCTCTCCAGCGACCAACGATGCCGAAGTCCCCGGGTAACCAGGGTAAACATCAGGTTACTAAGCGCAGGGCCGCGCTTAGTAACCCGATATTTACCCTTGTTACCATTGTAAATGTAAAAAAAAAAAACACTACATACTTACATTCCGGTGTCTGTCGCGTCCCCCGGCGTCAGCTTCCCTGCACTGTGTCAGCGTCGGCCGGCCGGCCGTAAAGCAGAGCACAGCAGTGACGTCACCACTGTGCTCTGCTTTACGGCCGGCCGGCGCTGACACAGTGCAGGGAAGCTGACGCCGGGGGACAGACACCGGAATGTAAGTATGTTTTTTTTTTTTTTAACTTTTACAATGGTAACCAGGGTAAACATCGGGTTACTAAGCGCGGCCCTGCGCTTAGTAACCCGATGGTTACCAGTGAACACATCGCTGGATCGGCGTCACACACGCCGATTCAGCGATGTCAGCGGGTGATCAGCGACCAAATAAAGGTCCTGATCATTCCCAGCGACCAACGATCTCCCAGCAGGGGCCTGATCGTTGGTCGCTGTCACGCATAACGATTTTGTTAACGATATCATTGCTACGTTACAAAAAGCAACGATATCGTTAACGAAATCGTTATGTGTGAAGGTACCTTAAGATGAGAAGGGGGTCTTGCTAAAGACCAGAGGCAAGGTATTCCCTCAGAGCCTAACAAAGCTAAATCAATGTTATTTCGATCATCGCTGTCGAAACCAGCCACAATTTTTAGCCATCTACATAGGTGGACTGCCTTGTAATACAGCTGCGGGTCCGGGACTCCCAATCCACCTGGTGAGTTTGAGTGGGAAAGGAACCTATAGGGCAATCTAGCTGGCTTCTTATTCCAAATGAACCTTGAAATTATCGATATTAGATTACTGAAAAAGGTTTGTGGGACATGGATCGGGATCATGTTGAAGGTGTATAGTATTATCGGCATAATATAAGCTTTAAAAACATACGCCCTATCCTTAAAAGTGTAGGCAAGTTATATAATTTCATCAGGCTTTCAATTTTTTTGAGAAGTGAGCTATAATTAGTTTGAAATAGATTATTGGGGTCCCTTGTTATCGTTGTCCCTAAATATTTAATGGAATTCGTAGACCAGGAGAATGGGGTTTGGTACGTAGGGTATTTAGTTGGGGTATGGTAAGGAGATGTTCAAAGCTTCGGATTTTGAGGCGTTAATTTTAAATTTTGATAGTTGTCCGAAATGTTGGAAGATGTCAAGTATGGTTGGGAGCGCGTGGGAGGGATTGGAGATTAGAAAAAGTAGATCATCAGCGAATGCCAACGTTTTTAATTCTACAGGGCTTATTTTCAATCCTGTTATGGATGGGTCCTGTCTGACCTCCTGTATTAATGTTTCAATGACTAAGATGAATAAGGAAGGAGACAGTGGGCACCCCTGTCTAGTACCATTATTTATATCAAAGCTATTTGACAGGGTGCCATTTATTCTCACCTTAGCTGTAGGTTGTGAATAAAGGCAAAAAACAGCATGAATAAACCGTGGCTGGAAGCCGAGCTTAACGATAACCTGTTCCATGTATCTCCAACTCACCCTATCAAATGCCTTCTCAGCATCGGTAGATAGGCGTATGAGAGGTATCCCTTTGTCCCTAGCGAACATAATAGATTGAATTATTTTTGCTGAATTGTCCTTACCCTCCCTTCCACTAACAAACCCGGCCTGGTCAGAGTAAATGAGCTTAGGTAAAATGGTGCTTAATCTGTTTGCCAAAATTTTGGCCCATAACTTTGTGTCTGCATTAAGTAGGGATATTGGTCTGTAACTGGCGCAGGAGGTAGGATATTTTCCTTCTTTCGGGATAACCAATATAAAGGCCTCTAAAGATTGCGTAAGAGTTGACCCTCAAGGTATGCATTAAATAGTAATGTCAAATGGGGCAGCAAGTGTTTAACCCCTTCCCGACCCATGACGCCACGTAGGCGTCATGAAAGTCGGTGCCAATCCGACCCATGACGCCTATGCGGCGTCATGGAAAGATCGCGTCCCTGCAGATCGGGTGAAAGGGTTAACTCCCATTTCACCCGATCTGCAGGGACAGGGGGAGTGGTAGTTTAGCCCAGGGGGGGTGGCTTCACCCCCCCCCCCCCCCCGTGGCTACGATCGCTCTGATTGGCTGTTGAAAGTGAAACTGCCAATCAGAGCGATTTGTAATATTTCACCTATTATAACGGGTGAAATATTACAATCCAGCCATGGCCGATGCTGCAATATCATCGGCCATGGCTGGAAATACTAATGTTTTTTCTGCGCATTTCACTGCGGTTTTACAACTGCGGTTTTCTATTGGAGCAGTTGTAAAACCGCTGCGGAATCCGCAGAAAGAAGAGACATGCTGCGGAATGTAAACCGCTGCGTTTCCGTGCAGTTTTTCTGCAGCATGTGTACAGCGATTTTTGTTTCCCATAGGTTTACATTGAACTGTAAACTCATGGGAAACTGCTGCGGATCCACAGCGTTTTCCGCAGCGTGTGCACATACCTTTAGAATTAGGCCATGTGCACACGGTGCGGATTTGGCTGCGGATCAGCAGCGGATTGGCCGCTGCGGATTCTCAGCAGTGTTCCATCAGGTTTACAGTACCAAGTAAACCTATGGAAAACCAAATCCGCTGTGCCCATGGTGCGGAAAATACCGTGCGGAATCCGCAGATGAAATCCGCACAAAAAACACTGGAAATCCGCGGAAAATCCGCAGGTAAAACGCAGTGCCTTTTACCCGCGGATTTTTCAAAAATGATGCTGAAAAATCTCACACGAATCCGCAACGTGGGCACATAGCCTTAGGGTTAGGGATGGAATTAGGGCTAGGGATGGAAATAGGGTTAAGATTAGGCTGTGGTTAGGGTTATGGTTAGGGGTGTGTTGGGGATAGGGTTGTGATTAGGGTTATGGCTACAGTTGGGATTAGGGTTAGGGGTGTGTTGGGGTTAGTGTTGGAGGTAGAATTGAGGGGTTTCCACTGTTTAGGCACATCAGGGGTCTCCAAACGCAACATGGCGCCACCATTGATTCCAGCCAATCTTGTATTCAAAAAGTCAAATGGTGCTCCCTCAATTCCGAGCCCCGACGTGTGTCCAAACAGTGGTTTACCCCCACATATGGGGTACCAGCATACTCAGGATAAACTGCGCAACAATTACTGGGGTCCAATTTCTTCTGTTACCCTTGTGAAAATAAAAAAATGCTTGCTAAAACATCATTTTTGAGGAAAGAAAAATGATTTTTTATTTTCACGGCTCTGCGTTGTAAACGTCTGTGAAGCACTTGGGGGTTCAAAGTGCTCACCACATATCTAGATAAGTTCCTTGGGGGGTCTAGTTTCTAAAATGGGGTCACTTGTGGGGGGTTTCTACTGTTTAGGCACACCAGGGGCTCTGCAAACGCAACGTGACGCCCGCAGACCATTCCATCAAAGTCTGCATTTCAAAAGTCACTACTTCCCTTCTGAGCCCCGACGTGTGCCGAAACAGTGGTTTACCCCCACACATGGGGTATCAGTGTACTCAGGAGAAACTGGACAACAACTTTTGGGGTCAAATTTCTCCTGTTACCCTTGGGAAAATAAAAAAATTGCAGGCTAAAAGATCATTTTTGAGAAAATAATTTTTTTTTTTCATGGCTCTGCGTTATAAACTTCTGTGAAGCACTTGGGGGTTCAAAGTCCTTCACCACACATCTAGATTAGTTCCTTTGGGGGTCTAGTTTCCAAAATGGGGTCATTTGTGGGGGATCTCCAATGTTTAGGCATACAGGGGCTCTCCAAACGTGACATGGTGTCCGCTAATGATTGGAGCTAATTTTCCATTTAAAAAGCCAAATGGCGTGCCTTCCCTTCCGAGCCCTGCCGTGCGCCCAAACAGTGGTTTACCCCCACATATGGGGTATCAGCGTACTCAGGACAAACTGGACAACAACATTTGGGGTCCAATTTCTCCTATTACCCTTGGCAAAATAGGAAATTCCAGGCTAAAAAATCATTTTTGAGGAAAGAAAAATTATTTTTTATTTTCATGGCTCTGCGTTATAAACTTCTGTGAAGCACCTGGGAGTTTAAAGTGCTCAATATGCATCTAGATAAGTTCCTTGGGGGGTCTAGTTTCCAAAATGGGGTCACTTGTGGGGGAGCTCCAATGTTTAGGCACACAGGGGCTCTCCAAACGTGACATGGTGTCCGCTAACAATTGGAGCTAATTTTCCATTCAAAAAGTCAAATGGCGCGCCTTCCCTTCCGAGCCCTGCCGTGTGCCCAAACAGTGGTTTACCCCCACATATGAGGTATCGGCGTACTCGGGAGAAATTGCCCAACAAATTTTATGATCCATTTTATCCTATTGCCCATGTGAAAATGAAAAAATTGAGGCGAAAAGAATTTTTTTGTGAAAAAAAAGTACTTTTTCATTTTTACAGATCAATTTGTGAAGCACCTGGGGGTTTAAAGTGCTCACTAGGCATCTAGATAAGTTCCTTGGGGGGTCTAGTTTCCAAAATGGGGTCACTTGTGGGGGAGCTCCAATGTTTTGGCACACAGGGGCTCTCCAAACGTGACATGGTGTCCGCTAACGATGGAGATAATTTTTCATTCAAAAAGTCAAATGGCGCTCCTTCCCTTCCGAGCCTTACCATGTGCCCAAACAGTGGTTTACCCCCACATGTGAGGTATTGGTGTACTCAGGAGAAATTGCCCAACAAATTTTAGGATCCATTTTATCCTGTTGCCCATGTGAAAATGAAAAAATTGAGGCTAAAAGAATTTTTTTGTGAAAAAAAAGTACTTTTTCATTATTACGGATCAATTTGTAAAGCACCTGGGGGTTCAAAGTGCTCACTATGCATCTAGATAAGTTCCTTGGGGCGTCTAGTTTCCAAAATGGGGTCACTTGTGGGGGAGCTCCAATTTTTAGGCACACGGGGGCTCTCCAAACGTGACATGGTGTCCGCTAAAGAGTGGAGCCAATTTTTCATTCAAAAAGTCAAATGGCGCTCCTTCCCTTCCAAGCCCTGCCGTGCGCCCAAACAATGGTTTACCCCCACATATGAGGTATCAGTGTACTCAGGACAAATTGGACAACAACTTTCGTGGTTTAGTTTCTCCTTTTACCATTGGGAAAATAAAAAAATTGTTGCTAAAAGATAATTTTTAAGACTAAAAAGTTAAATGTTCATTTTTTCCTTCCATGTTGCTTCTGCTGCTGTGAAGTACCTGAAGGGTTAATAAACTTCTTGAATGTGGTTTTGAGTACCTTGAGAGGTGCATTTTTTAGAATGGTGTCACTTTTGGGTATTTTCAGCCATATAGACCCCTCAAACTGACTTCAAATGTGAGGTGGTCCCTAAAAAAAATGGTTTTGTAAATTTCGTTGTAAAAATGAGAAATCGCTGGTCAAATTTTAACCCTTATAACTTCCTAGCAAAAAAAAATTTTGTTTCCAAAATTGTGCTGATGTAAAGTATACATGTGGGAAATGTTATTTATTAACTATTTTGTGTCACATAACTCTCTGGTTTAACAGAATAAAAATTCAAAATGTGAAAATTGCGAAATTTTCTAAATTTTCGCCAAATTTCCGTTTTTATCACAAATAAACGCAGATTTTATTGACCTAAATTTACCACTAACATGAAGCCCAATATGTCACGAAAAAACAATCTCAGAACCGCTAGGATCCGTTGAAGCGTTCCTGAGTTATTACCTCATAAAGGGACACTGGTCAGAATTGCAAAAAACGGCAAGGTCTTTAAGGTCAAAATAGGCTGGGTCATGAAGGGGTTAATAAGTTTTTATAGTAAATTATGGGCAGACCGTCTGGCCCTGGAGCTTTCCCATTGGGGATTGTTGTCAGCGTATCTAGTATTTCTTTAGGGGAGAAAGGCTCTATCAGTATCTGGCAATCTAGTAAGGGCACCTTGGGGAGTTTTACGGATGACATAAATTCACTTATTTTTCTTAAAGCCTCTGGGGGGTCACTAATGATTATAGGCGTGGGTAGATTATATAGGCCTTCATAGAAGGATCTGAACTCTTCAGCGATTTCTGCCGTTTCACGTTTAGAGGATTTGCTGGCAGAGATAATAAGGTTTATAAATCTCTTTTCGTTACGTTTCTTAAGTAGAGAAGTCATGAGTTTACTACCTCTATTACCATGGAGATAAAACTTCTGCTTACTTCTCATGTGAATTTTAGCTGATTGTATGTTCAAAAGGTTTTTTAAGGTTTGTCGAAGTTCTGTCAGCTCCGCTTGAATGTTACTACTTCGGGATTTTTTATGTAGCTTCTCAAAAGTATTGATTTGATGTATAATAGATAACATTTGCCTTGATCTTTCTTTTTTAACGAAGGATCCTAGAGCTATAAGTTCTCCTCTCATAACAGCTTTGTGAGCTTCCCAAATCATGGGAAGTGATGGGCCTGAGTGTAAATTTTCCCGGAAAAAGTTCCCAAGGGAGTCCGCTAGTTTAGATACATGCAAGCTAGAGTCTAACAAAGTCGTTTAAAGTCCAGGACTTTGAGGACTTAGGTAAAGACGAGATACTCATTTCCAGGAAAATAGGAGCATGATCTGATAGTGACATGAAGTCTATAGTTGCCGATTTTACGAGCCGGAGGCATGGTATTTGTGTTAAGAGATGGTCGATTCTGTGATAGGTATTATGTGGGGGTGAGTAAAAGGTATAGTCTCTGGTGGAGGGATACAAAGTCCTCCATGGATCTAATAGATTTAATGATTGCAGCGAAAGATGGAGTCTTTTGAGTGCCTTCTGGGAAATAGAGGACTTTCCCGACGAAGTATCTAGAAACGGGTTGAGAGGGAGATTGAAGTCTCCCCCCACTACTACAATGCCTTCTGCAAAAAGCTTCAGAATACCTAAAGTTTTACATAGCCAACTAACCTGATTTGTGCTGGGGGCGTATAGGTTGAGAGTTATTTTAGTATTGGCCAAATGGCCTTTTATCATAATAAATCTCCCATCCGAGTCTGCCATAGAATCTACTAGCTGAAAGGGAACATTTTTTTAATGATTATGCTCACTCCCCTAGAGGCTGAGGAACATGTACTATGGTACCAATACGGAAAGAGAGACCGGGACATATCAGGGACCCTTCATTTTTTGAAGTGAGTCTCCTGTAAGAAAGCAATGCTAGATTTCTTAGAGTGTAGGAGTCTCATTATTTGACCTCTTATTTGGGGATCGTATGCCTTTGACGTTGAATGAAGCCACCACTATGGTGGCAGATGGGCTGGCATTAGTCATGACTGTCAAGGTGGGAATAGAAAAATGTCTGCATGCATGAACCGTACCAATCAAATATCCAGATTAACCATGAAAACAACAAGAACAACAATAAAGGGGGGTGAATACTTATATACAAAAATGAAAAAAACACCCATCTGCCGCAGAGGCGGAGGCGAGGGTAGGGAGTTCCTCCCATAGCAGATGGGGTGGACACACACCGACGCGCGAGTGGTGATCTGTCTTATGAAAGTATGTTATTTCTAAACATCTACAATTACTATGTGGTTATTACTGTCAAAGTAGTAAGAAAAATGGTCGAGGACGACAAGGGCCCCTCGTTCAAAAGATTAGATTATGAGAATGGTGGCGTTCAAGGAGGGGGTTTCTTCTTGGCTCCACTTTTCCCTTGTCTGGGCGATACTGGAGTTCATTCTCCCTGATCTCTGGGAATAGCTCACAGCGGGAGAGGGGATCTCATGTCTATGTCCAAGGGGAGCCAAGAGGGGATCTCTATTTCAACCAGGTTGAATGTTTCCCAAACTTTAGGAAGGTCTTCCGGGCTCCTGACAACCACCTGCTTGCCCCCGCCATGAATAGCTAGACCAAAAGGGAAGAGCCACTTGTAGAGAATTTTGTTTGAACGTAAAGTGTCTAGTAGAGGTTTTAGGATTCTGCGTTTCGTTAGGGTCGATGGAGCAAGGTCTTGGTATAGTTGGATAGGGGAATTTTCATAGGTAAGTGATTTGTTATCTCTGGAATTTGGATGTTTCGCCCCCAGCAGTTCGCCCCCAGCAGTTTGCCCTGGGTACATTTCACCCGCACTCATTTCACCCCCAGCAGTTTGCCCCCAGCAGTTCGTCCCTGGGTACATTTCGCCCCCGAACATTTCGTCCCTAGCATTTGGCCCCCAGGGTGTTTCACCCCCGCACATTTTGCCCCCAGCAGTTCGCCCTTGGGTACACTTCGCCCTCGCACATTTTGTCCCCAGCATTTGGCCCCCAGGATGTTTCGCCCCTGGCAGTTCACCCCCTGCAGTATGTCCCTGGATGTTTGTACATTTCGCTCCCGAACATTTCATCCCCAGCATTTGGCCCACAGGATGTTTTTCCCCACACATTTCACGCCCGCACATTTCGCCCCCAGCAGTTCGCCCACTTCACCCCCGGCAGTTTGCCCCCGGATGTTTCGCACTCAGTAATTCACCCCCAGCAGTTCGCCCCCGAATATTTGTACCCTGGCGGTTCATGAATTCCTGTCCGTCATCAATGCTTCACCCCCAGCAGTTCGCCCCCAGCAGTTCTCCCCCAGATGTTTTGCCCCCGAATGTTTCTCCTAAAGCATTTTGTCCCTGGATGTGTCGCCATCTGATGTTTTGCCCCTAACATTTTGACCCCAGATGTTTCACCCTCAACTTTTGGGGTCAACATGCAGGGAACAAAACATCTAGGGCTGAACATACCTCGGGGTAAAATGTACAGGACCTCAATTGCTGGGGATTCCTGTGGCTGCCTTTTCAGCAGCTCACCCAGTGTCTCTTCTGGATGGCCTTAAAGAAGTATTATCACCCTAGAACAAAAAAAGACACACTTACCTGTCGCAGCTGCATCTCCTTGGGTCACGGAGTGCAGTCTAGAGGTTCCTCGTGATGTCTTCTCCTGCTTCTGGCTGTCTTTTCATCTTGCCTGGATCACTGATCCATGAAGCATGATGAATGCCAATCTCCAGGTCGCTCACTGACATGACGTCACTACTGCCCCATTCATCAGTCAATCCAGGGGGCAGGATGCCTCTCCAGTCACCAAGACACTGCTGCACATGCGCAGTGCCACGATGAGATCAGGCAGAAGAAGAGGAAGCAGGGAAGAAGGAGAGGACTTGTGGTGGCCTCCGGATCCAGCATGGCGATCGCCAGCCCACACAGCCAGGAGATCAGGCAAAGATGAGCAGAAGACCTCTAGGTAAGTACCAGGAGGGGAAGATCGGCAGCATGCTTACCGCAACATGATTGCTGAAAGCATGCTGCCTTATTTTGCACAAAAATTGCAGAATCTATAATATAAGGCTGGGAGCGTCACTCTGTCCGAAGCCTTTATAGACTGCGCAAGTGCCGGCGCAGTCTGGACCCCACAGAGTGACGCTCCCAGGAGATCGCAGTATGTGTTGTGAATTCTGTGGCTGAATTCACTCCTGTGGTCACAAGTGGTACTGCAGCTTCTGAGCTTCCTCCCTCAGGTGTTCTGGTGAGCTCGTTAGCTGCTTCATTACTTAACTCCGCCTGATGCTGCTATCCTTGCTCCTTGTCAATGTTTCAGTGTTGGATCTGAGCTTCTCCTGATTGTTCCTGTGACCTGCTGCTCTGTATAGCTAAGTGCCTTTTTTCTTTTTTGTTGCTTTTTTTCTGTCCAGCTTGTCTTTTGTTTTGCTGGAAGCTCTGTGACGCAAAGGGTGTACCGCCGTGCCGTTAGTTCGGCACGGTGGGTTTTTTTGCCCCCTTTGCGTGGTTTTGCTTTAGGGTTTTTTGTAGACTGCAAAGTTCGCTTTACTGTCCTCGCTCTGTCCTAGAATATCGGGCCCCACTTTGCTGAATCTATTTCATCCCTACGTTTTGTCTTTTCATCTTACTCACAGTCATTATATGTGGGGGGCTGCCTTTTCCTTTGGGGAATTTCTCTGGGGCAAGTCAGGCCTATTTTTCTATCTTCAGGCTAGCTAGTTTCTTAGGCTGTGCCGAGTTGCCTAGGTAGTTGTTAGGCGCAATCCACAGCCGCTTTTAGTTGTGTTTAGGATAGGATCAGGTGTGCAGTCTACAGAGTTTCCACGTCTCAGAGCTCGTTCTTGTATTTTTGGGTATTTGTCAGATCACTGTGTGCGCTCTGATCGCTAAGCACACTGTGTTTCTGGATTGCCTTCATAACACCTGTCATTAGCAAACATAACAGTACAAGGAGCCTAACTAATGATTCTCAATAGAGGGAAAGAAAAAGTTCTGACATCATTTTTTTTTTTTTTTTTTTTCTGCTCTGTGTTCACTTTTTTTTTTCCCCTAGACATTTGGGTGATTCTGGACACAGGTGTGGACATGGATATTCAGGGTCTGTGCTCTTCAATGGATAATCTCGTTATAAATGTACAAAAAATTCAAGATACTATTGATCAGAAATCTATGTTAGAACCAAGAATTCCTATTCCTGATTTGTTTTTTGGAGATAGAACTAAGTTTCTAAGTTTCAAAAATAATTGTAAGCTATTTCTGGCCTTGAAACCTCATTCTTCTGGTAATCCTATTCAACAGGTTTTGATTATTATTTCTTTTTTGCGCGGCGACCCTCAAGACTGGGCATTTTCTCTTGCGCCAGGAGACCCTGCATTGAGTAGTGTCGATGCGTTTTTCCTGGCGCTCGGATTGCTGTACGATGAGCCTAATTCAGTGGATCAGGCTGAGAAAAATTTGCTGGCTTTGTGCCAGGGTCAGGATGATATAGAAGTATATTGTCAGAAATTTAGGAAATGGTCAGTACTCACTCAGTGGAATGAATCTGCGCTGGCAGCTTTGTTCAGAAAGGGTCTCTCTGAGGCTCTTAAGGATGTCATGGTGGGATTTCCTATGCCTGCTGGTTTGAATGAGTCTTTGTCTTTGGCCATTCAGATCGGTCGACGCTTGCGCGAGCGTAAATCTGTGCACCATTTGGCGGTACTGCCTGAGGTAAAACCTGAGCCTATGCAGTGCGATAGGACTATGACTAGAGTTGAACGGCAGGAATACAGACGTCTGAATGGTCTGTGTTTCTACTGTGGTGATTCCACTCATGCTATTTCTGATTGTCCTAAGCGCACTAAGCGGTCCGCTAGGTCTGCCGTCATTGGTACTGTACAGTCCAAATTCCTTCTGTCCATTACCTTGATATGCTCTTTGTCGTCGTTTTCTGTCATGGCGTTTGTGGATTCGGGCGCTGCCCTGAATCTGATGGATTTGGATTATGCTAAACGTTGTGGGTTTTTCTTGGAGCCTTTGCGGTGTCCTATTCCATTGAGAGGAATTGATGCTACACCTTTGGCCAAGAATAAACCTCAATACTGGGCCCAGCTGACCATGTGCATGGCTCCTGCACATCAGGAAGTTATTCGCTTTCTGGTGTTGCATAATCTGCATGATGTGGTCGTGTTGGGGTTGCCATGGCTACAAACCCATAATCCAGTATTGGATTGGAATTCCATGTCGGTATCCAGCTGGGGTTGTCAGGGGGTACATGGTGATGTTCCATTTTTGTCGATTTCGTCATCCACCCCTTCTGAGGTCCCAGAGTTCTTGTCTGATTATCAGGATGTATTTGAAGAGCCCAAGTCCGATGCTCTACCTCCGCATAGGGATTGTGATTGTGCTATCAATTTGATTCCTGGTAGTAAATTCCCTAAAGGTCGATTATTTAATTTATCCGTGCCCGAACACGCCGCTATGCGCAGTTATGTGAAGGAATCCCTGGAGAAGGGACATATTCGCCCATCGTCATCACCACTGGGAGCAGGGTTCTTCTTTGTAGCCAAGAAGGATGGTTCGCTGAGACCGTGTATTGATTACCGCCTTCTTAATAAGATCACTGTTAAATTTCAGTATCCCTTGCCATTGTTATCTGACTTGTTTGCTCGGATTAAGGGGGCTAGTTGGTTCACTAAGATAGATCTTCGTGGTGCGTATAATCTGGTGAGAATCAGGCAAGGAGATGAATGGAAAACTGCATTCAATACGCCCGAGGGTCATTTTGAGTATCTAGTGATGCCGTTCGGACTTGCCAATGCTCCATCTGTGTTTCAGTCTTTTATGCATGACATCTTCCGTGAGTATCTGGATAAATTCCTGATTGTTTACTTGGATGACATTTTGATCTTCTCAGATGATTGGGAGTCTCATGTGAAGCAGGTCAGAATGGTTTTTCAGGTCCTGCGTGCTAACTCTTTGTTTGTGAAGGGATCAAAGTGTCTCTTCGGTGTGCAGAAAGTTTCATTTTTAGGGTTCATCTTTACCCCTTCTACTATCGAGATGGATCCAGTTAAGGTCCAAGCCATCCAGGATTGGATTCAGCCGACATCTCTGAAAAGTCTGCAAAAGTTCCTGGGCTTTGCTAATTTTTATCGTCGCTTCATCTGTAATTTTTCTAGCATTGCCAAACCATTGACCGATTTGACCAAGAAGGGTGCTGATTTGGTTAATTGGTCTTCTGCTGCTGTGGAAGCTTTTCAGGAGTTGAAGCGTCGTTTTTGTTCTGCTCCTGTGTTGTGTCAGCCAGATGTTTCTCTTCCGTTCCAGGTCGAGGTTGATGCTTCTGAGATTGGAGCAGGGGCGGTTTTGTCACAGAGAGGTTCTGATTGCTCAGTGATGAAACCATGTGCTTTCTTTTCCAGGAAGTTTTCGCCCGCTGAGCGTAATTATGATGTGGGCAATCGAGAGTTGCTGGCCATGAAGTGGGCATTCGAGGAGTGGCGTCATTGGCTTGAAGGAGCTAAGCATCGCGTGGTGGTATTGACTGATCATAAGAACTTGACTTATCTCGAGTCTGCCAAGCGCTTGAATCCTAGACAGGCCCGTTGGTCGTTATTTTTTGCCCGCTTCGACTTTGTGATTTCGTACCTTCCGGGCTCTAAAAATTTGAAGGCGGATGCTCTGTCTAGGAGTTTTGTGCCCGACTCTCCGGGTTTATCTGAGCCAGCGGGTATCCTCAAGGAAGGAGTCATTGTGTCTGCCATCTCCCCTGATTTGCGGCGGGTGCTGCAAAAATTTCAGGCGAATAAACCTGATCGTTGTCCAGCAGAGAAACTGTTTGTCCCTGATAGGTGGACTAATAAACTTATCTCTGAACTTCATTGTTCGGTGTTGGCTGGTCATCCTGGAATCTTTGGTACCAGAGAGTTAGTGGCTAGATCCTTCTGGTGGCCATCTCTGTCACGGGATGTACGTACTTTTGTGCAGTCCTGTGGGATTTGTGCTAGGGCTAAGCCCTGCTGTTCTCGTGCCAGTGGGTTGCTTTTGCCCTTGCCGGTCCCAAAGAGGCCTTGGACACATATTTCGATGGATTTCATTTCTGACCTTCCCGTTTCTCAAAAGATGTCAGTCATTTGGGTGGTCTGTGATCGCTTTTCTAAAATGGTCCATCTGGTGCCCTTGGCTAAATTGCCTTCCTCCTCTGATTTGGTACCTTTGTTCTTTCAGCATGTGGTTTCGGTTGCATGGCATTCCTGAGAATATTGTTTCTGACAGAGGTTCCCAGTTTGTTTCAAGGTTTTGGCGAGCCTTTTGTGGTAGGATGGGCATTGACCTATCCTTTTCCTCGGCTTTCCATCCTCAGACTAATGGCCAGACCGAACGAACCAATCAGACCTTGGAAACATATCTGAGATGTTTTGTTTCTGCAGACCAGGATGATTGGGTGTCCTTTTTGCCGTTGGCTGAGTTCGCCCTTAATAATCGGGCCAGCTCGGCTACCTTGGTTTCTCCATTTTTTTGCAATTCTGGGTTCCATCCTCGTTTCTCTTCAGGACAGGTTGAGTCTTTGGACTGTCCTGGTGTGGATTCTGTGGTGGATAGGTTGCAGCAGATCTGGACTCAGGTAGTGGACAATTTGATCTTGTCCCAGGAGAAAGCTCAACTTTTCGCTAATCGCAGACGCCGTGTGGGTCCCCGACTTCGTGTTGGGGATCTGGTTTGGTTATCTTCTCGTCATATTCCTATGAAGGTTTCCTCTCCTAAATTTAAACCTCGTTTTATTGGTCCGTATAGGATTTCTGAGGTTCTCAATCCTGTGTCTTTTCGTTTGACCCTCCCAGACTCCTTTTCCATACATAATGTATTCCATAGGTCGTTGTTGCGGAGATACGTGGCACCTATGGTTCCATCTGTTGAGCCTCCTGCCCCGGTTTTGGTGGAGGGGGAATTGGAGTATATTGTGGAGAAGATTTTGGATTCTCGTGTTTCTAGACGGAAACTCCAGTATCTGGTTAAATGGAAGGGTTATGCTCAGGAAGATAATTCCTGGGTTTTTGCCTCTGATGTTCATGCTTCCGATCTTGTTCGTGCCTTTCATGCGGCTCATCCTGGTCGGCCTGGGGGCTCTGGTGAGGGTTCGGTGACCCCTCCTCAAGGGGGGGGGTACTGTTGTGAATTCTGTGGCTGAATTCACTCCTGTGGTCACAAGTGGTACTGCAGCTTCTGAGCTTCCTCCCTCAGGTGTTCTGGTGAGCTCGTTAGCTGCTTCATTACTTAACTCCGCCTGATGCTGCTATCCTTGCTCCTTGTCAATGTTTCAGTGTTGAATCTGAGCTTCTCCTGATTGTTCCTGTGACCTGCTGCTCTGTATAGCTAAGTGCCTTTTTTCTTTTTTGTTGCTTTTTTTCTGTCCAGCTTGTCTTTTGTTTTGCTGGAAGCTCTGTGACGCAAAGGGTGTACCGCCGTGCCGTTAGTTCGGCACGGTGGTTTTTTTTTGCCCCCTTTGCGTGGTTTTGCTTTAGGGTTTTTTGTAGACTGCAAAGTTCGCTTTACTGTCCTCGCTCTGTCCTAGAATATCGGGCCCCACTTTGCTGAATCTATTTCATCCCTACGTTTTGTCTTTTCATCTTACTCACAGTCATTATATGTGGGGGGCTGCCTTTTCCTTTGGGGAATTTCTCTGGGGCAAGTCAGGCCTATTTTTCTATCTTCAGGCTAGCTAGTTTCTTAGGCTGTGCCGAGTTGCCTAGGTAGTTGTTAGGCGCAATCCACAGCCGCTTTTAGTTGTGTTTAGGATAGGATCAGGTGTGCAGTCTACAGAGTTTCCACGTCTCAGAGCTCGTTCTTGTATTTTTGGGTATTTGTCAGATCACTGTGTGCGCTCTGATCGCTAAGCACACTGTGTTTCTGGATTGCCTTCATAACACCTGTCATTAGCAAACATAACAGTACAAGGAGCCTAACTAATGATTCTCAATAGAGGGAAAGAAAAAGTTCTGACATCATTTTTTTTTTTTTTTTTTTCTGCTCTGTGTTCACTTTTTTTTTTCCCCTAGACATTTGGGTGATTCTGGACACAGGTGTGGACATGGATATTCAGGGTCTGTGCTCTTCAATGGATAATCTCGTTATAAATGTACAAAAAATTCAAGATACTATTGATCAGAAATCTATGTTAGAACCAAGAATTCCTATTCCTGATTTGTTTTTTGGAGATAGAACTAAGTTTCTAAGTTTCAAAAATAATTGTAAGCTATTTCTGGCCTTGAAACCTCATTCTTCTGGTAATCCTATTCAACAGGTTTTGATTATTATTTCTTTTTTGCGCGGCGACCCTCAAGACTGGGCATTTTCTCTTGCGCCAGGAGACCCTGCATTGAGTAGTGTCGATGCGTTTTTCCTGGCGCTCGGATTGCTGTACGATGAGCCTAATTCAGTGGATCAGGCTGAGAAAAATTTGCTGGCTTTGTGCCAGGGTCAGGATGATATAGAAGTATATTGTCAGAAATTTAGGAAATGGTCAGTACTCACTCAGTGGAATGAATCTGCGCTGGCAGCTTTGTTCAGAAAGGGTCTCTCTGAGGCTCTTAAGGATGTCATGGTGGGATTTCCTATGCCTGCTGGTTTGAATGAGTCTTTGTCTTTGGCCATTCAGATCGGTCGACGCTTGCGCGAGCGTAAATCTGTGCACCATTTGGCGGTACTGCCTGAGGTAAAACCTGAGCCTATGCAGTGCGATAGGACTATGACTAGAGTTGAACGGCAGGAATACAGACGTCTGAATGGTCTGTGTTTCTACTGTGGTGATTCCACTCATGCTATTTCTGATTGTCCTAAGCGCACTAAGCGGTCCGCTAGGTCTGCCGTCATTGGTACTGTACAGTCCAAATTCCTTCTGTCCATTACCTTGATATGCTCTTTGTCGTCGTTTTCTGTCATGGCGTTTGTGGATTCGGGCGCTGCCCTGAATCTGATGGATTTGGATTATGCTAAACGTTGTGGGTTTTTCTTGGAGCCTTTGCGGTGTCCTATTCCATTGAGAGGAATTGATGCTACACCTTTGGCCAAGAATAAACCTCAATACTGGGCCCAGCTGACCATGTGCATGGCTCCTGCACATCAGGAAGTTATTCGCTTTCTGGTGTTGCATAATCTGCATGATGTGGTCGTGTTGGGGTTGCCATGGCTACAAACCCATAATCCAGTATTGGATTGGAATTCCATGTCGGTATCCAGCTGGGGTTGTCAGGGGGTACATGGTGATGTTCCATTTTTGTCGATTTCGTCATCCACCCCTTCTGAGGTCCCAGAGTTCTTGTCTGATTATCAGGATGTATTTGAAGAGCCCAAGTCCGATGCTCTACCTCCGCATAGGGATTGTGATTGTGCTATCAATTTGATTCCTGGTAGTAAATTCCCTAAAGGTCGATTATTTAATTTATCCGTGCCCGAACACGCCGCTATGCGCAGTTATGTGAAGGAATCCCTGGAGAAGGGACATATTCGCCCATCGTCATCACCACTGGGAGCAGGGTTCTTCTTTGTAGCCAAGAAGGATGGTTCGCTGAGACCGTGTATTGATTACCGCCTTCTTAATAAGATCACTGTTAAATTTCAGTATCCCTTGCCATTGTTATCTGACTTGTTTGCTCGGATTAAGGGGGCTAGTTGGTTCACTAAGATAGATCTTCGTGGTGCGTATAATCTGGTGAGAATCAGGCAAGGAGATGAATGGAAAACTGCATTCAATACGCCCGAGGGTCATTTTGAGTATCTAGTGATGCCGTTCGGACTTGCCAATGCTCCATCTGTGTTTCAGTCTTTTATGCATGACATCTTCCGTGAGTATCTGGATAAATTCCTGATTGTTTACTTGGATGACATTTTGATCTTCTCAGATGATTGGGAGTCTCATGTGAAGCAGGTCAGAATGGTTTTTCAGGTCCTGCGTGCTAACTCTTTGTTTGTGAAGGGATCAAAGTGTCTCTTCGGTGTGCAGAAAGTTTCATTTTTAGGGTTCATCTTTACCCCTTCTACTATCGAGATGGATCCAGTTAAGGTCCAAGCCATCCAGGATTGGATTCAGCCGACATCTCTGAAAAGTCTGCAAAAGTTCCTGGGCTTTGCTAATTTTTATCGTCGCTTCATCTGTAATTTTTCTAGCATTGCCAAACCATTGACCGATTTGACCAAGAAGGGTGCTGATTTGGTTAATTGGTCTTCTGCTGCTGTGGAAGCTTTTCAGGAGTTGAAGCGTCGTTTTTGTTCTGCTCCTGTGTTGTGTCAGCCAGATGTTTCTCTTCCGTTCCAGGTCGAGGTTGATGCTTCTGAGATTGGAGCAGGGGCGGTTTTGTCACAGAGAGGTTCTGATTGCTCAGTGATGAAACCATGTGCTTTCTTTTCCAGGAAGTTTTCGCCCGCTGAGCGTAATTATGATGTGGGCAATCGAGAGTTGCTGGCCATGAAGTGGGCATTCGAGGAGTGGCGTCATTGGCTTGAAGGAGCTAAGCATCGCGTGGTGGTATTGACTGATCATAAGAACTTGACTTATCTCGAGTCTGCCAAGCGCTTGAATCCTAGACAGGCCCGTTGGTCGTTATTTTTTGCCCGCTTCGACTTTGTGATTTCGTACCTTCCGGGCTCTAAAAATTTGAAGGCGGATGCTCTGTCTAGGAGTTTTGTGCCCGACTCTCCGGGTTTATCTGAGCCAGCGGGTATCCTCAAGGAAGGAGTCATTGTGTCTGCCATCTCCCCTGATTTGCGGCGGGTGCTGCAAAAATTTCAGGCGAATAAACCTGATCGTTGTCCAGCAGAGAAACTGTTTGTCCCTGATAGGTGGACTAATAAACTTATCTCTGAACTTCATTGTTCGGTGTTGGCTGGTCATCCTGGAATCTTTGGTACCAGAGAGTTAGTGGCTAGATCCTTCTGGTGGCCATCTCTGTCACGGGATGTACGTACTTTTGTGCAGTCCTGTGGGATTTGTGCTAGGGCTAAGCCCTGCTGTTCTCGTGCCAGTGGGTTGCTTTTGCCCTTGCCGGTCCCAAAGAGGCCTTGGACACATATTTCGATGGATTTCATTTCTGACCTTCCCGTTTCTCAAAAGATGTCAGTCATTTGGGTGGTCTGTGATCGCTTTTCTAAAATGGTCCATCTGGTGCCCTTGGCTAAATTGCCTTCCTCCTCTGATTTGGTACCTTTGTTCTTTCAGCATGTGGTTTCGGTTGCATGGCATTCCTGAGAATATTGTTTCTGACAGAGGTTCCCAGTTTGTTTCAAGGTTTTGGCGAGCCTTTTGTGGTAGGATGGGCATTGACCTATCCTTTTCCTCGGCTTTCCATCCTCAGACTAATGGCCAGACCGAACGAACCAATCAGACCTTGGAAACATATCTGAGATGTTTTGTTTCTGCAGACCAGGATGATTGGGTGTCCTTTTTGCCGTTGGCTGAGTTCGCCCTTAATAATCGGGCCAGCTCGGCTACCTTGGTTTCTCCATTTTTTTGCAATTCTGGGTTCCATCCTCGTTTCTCTTCAGGACAGGTTGAGTCTTCGGACTGTCCTGGTGTGGATTCTGTGGTGGATAGGTTGCAGCAGATCTGGACTCAGGTAGTGGACAATTTGATCTTGTCCCAGGAGAAAGCTCAACTTTTCGCTAATCGCAGACGCCGTGTGGGTCCCCGACTTCGTGTTGGGGATCTGGTTTGGTTATCTTCTCGTCATATTCCTATGAAGGTTTCCTCTCCTAAATTTAAACCTCGTTTTATTGGTCCGTATAGGATTTCTGAGGTTCTCAATCCTGTGTCTTTTCGTTTGACCCTCCCAGACTCCTTTTCCATACATAATGTATTCCATAGGTCGTTGTTGCGGAGATACGTGGCACCTATGGTTCCATCTGTTGAGCCTCCTGCCCCGGTTTTGGTGGAGGGGGAATTGGAGTATATTGTGGAGAAGATTTTGGATTCTCGTGTTTCTAGACGGAAACTCCAGTATCTGGTTAAATGGAAGGGTTATGCTCAGGAAGATAATTCCTGGGTTTTTGCCTCTGATGTTCATGCTTCCGATCTTGTTCGTGCCTTTCATGCGGCTCATCCTGGTCGGCCTGGGGGCTCTGGTGAGGGTTCGGTGACCCCTCCTCAAGGGGGGGGTACTGTTGTGAATTCTGTGGCTGAATTCACTCCTGTGGTCACAAGTGGTACTGCAGCTTCTGAGCTTCCTCCCTCAGGTGTTCTGGTGAGCTCGTTAGCTGCTTCATTACTTAACTCCGCCTGATGCTGCTATCCTTGCTCCTTGTCAATGTTTCAGTGTTGGATCTGAGCTTCTCCTGATTGTTCCTGTGACCTGCTGCTCTGTATAGCTAAGTGCCTTTTTTCTTTTTTGTTGCTTTTTTTCTGTCCAGCTTGTCTTTTGTTTTGCTGGAAGCTCTGTGACGCAAAGGGTGTACCGCCGTGCCGTTAGTTCGGCACGGTGGTTTTTTTTTGCCCCCTTTGCGTGGTTTTGCTTTAGGGTTTTTTGTAGACTGCAAAGTTCGCTTTACTGTCCTCGCTCTGTCCTAGAATATCGGGCCCCACTTTGCTGAATCTATTTCATCCCTACGTTTTGTCTTTTCATCTTACTCACAGTCATTATATGTGGGGGGCTGCCTTTTCCTTTGGGGAATTTCTCTGGGGCAAGTCAGGCCTATTTTTCTATCTTCAGGCTAGCTAGTTTCTTAGGCTGTGCCGAGTTGCCTAGGTAGTTGTTAGGCGCAATCCACAGCCGCTTTTAGTTGTGTTTAGGATAGGATCAGGTGTGCAGTCTACAGAGTTTCCACGTCTCAGAGCTCGTTCTTGTATTTTTGGGTATTTGTCAGATCACTGTGTGCGCTCTGATCGCTAAGCACACTGTGTTTCTGGATTGCCTTCATAACACCTGTCATTAGCAAACATAACAGTACAAGGAGCCTAACTAATGATTCTCAATAGAGGGAAAGAAAAAGTTCTGACATCATTTTTTTTTTTTTTTTTTTTTTCTGCTCTGTGTTCACTTTTTTTTTTCCCCTAGACATTTGGGTGATTCTGGACACAGGTGTGGACATGGATATTCAGGGTCTGTGCTCTTCAATGGATAATCTCGTTATAAATGTACAAAAAATTCAAGATACTATTGATCAGAAATCTATGTTAGAACCAAGAATTCCTATTCCTGATTTGTTTTTTGGAGATAGAACTAAGTTTCTAAGTTTCAAAAATAATTGTAAGCTATTTCTGGCCTTGAAACCTCATTCTTCTGGTAATCCTATTCAACAGGTTTTGATTATTATTTCTTTTTTGCGCGGCGACCCTCAAGACTGGGCATTTTCTCTTGCGCCAGGAGACCCTGCATTGAGTAGTGTCGATGCGTTTTTCCTGGCGCTCGGATTGCTGTACGATGAGCCTAATTCAGTGGATCAGGCTGAGAAAAATTTGCTGGCTTTGTGCCAGGGTCAGGATGATATAGAAGTATATTGTCAGAAATTTAGGAAATGGTCAGTACTCACTCAGTGGAATGAATCTGCGCTGGCAGCTTTGTTCAGAAAGGGTCTCTCTGAGGCTCTTAAGGATGTCATGGTGGGATTTCCTATGCCTGCTGGTTTGAATGAGTCTTTGTCTTTGGCCATTCAGATCGGTCGACGCTTGCGCGAGCGTAAATCTGTGCACCATTTGGCGGTACTGCCTGAGGTAAAACCTGAGCCTATGCAGTGCGATAGGACTATGACTAGAGTTGAACGGCAGGAATACAGACGTCTGAATGGTCTGTGTTTCTACTGTGGTGATTCCACTCATGCTATTTCTGATTGTCCTAAGCGCACTAAGCGGTCCGCTAGGTCTGCCGTCATTGGTACTGTACAGTCCAAATTCCTTCTGTCCATTACCTTGATATGCTCTTTGTCGTCGTTTTCTGTCATGGCGTTTGTGGATTCGGGCGCTGCCCTGAATCTGATGGATTTGGATTATGCTAAACGTTGTGGGTTTTTCTTGGAGCCTTTGCGGTGTCCTATTCCATTGAGAGGAATTGATGCTACACCTTTGGCCAAGAATAAACCTCAATACTGGGCCCAGCTGACCATGTGCATGGCTCCTGCACATCAGGAAGTTATTCGCTTTCTGGTGTTGCATAATCTGCATGATGTGGTCGTGTTGGGGTTGCCATGGCTACAAACCCATAATCCAGTATTGGATTGGAATTCCATGTCGGTATCCAGCTGGGGTTGTCAGGGGGTACATGGTGATGTTCCATTTTTGTCGATTTCGTCATCCACCCCTTCTGAGGTCCCAGAGTTCTTGTCTGATTATCAGGATGTATTTGAAGAGCCCAAGTCCGATGCTCTACCTCCGCATAGGGATTGTGATTGTGCTATCAATTTGATTCCTGGTAGTAAATTCCCTAAAGGTCGATTATTTAATTTATCCGTGCCCGAACACGCCGCTATGCGCAGTTATGTGAAGGAATCCCTGGAGAAGGGACATATTCGCCCATCGTCATCACCACTGGGAGCAGGGTTCTTCTTTGTAGCCAAGAAGGATGGTTCGCTGAGACCGTGTATTGATTACCGCCTTCTTAATAAGATCACTGTTAAATTTCAGTATCCCTTGCCATTGTTATCTGACTTGTTTGCTCGGATTAAGGGGGCTAGTTGGTTCACTAAGATAGATCTTCGTGGTGCGTATAATCTGGTGAGAATCAGGCAAGGAGATGAATGGAAAACTGCATTCAATACGCCCGAGGGTCATTTTGAGTATCTAGTGATGCCGTTCGGACTTGCCAATGCTCCATCTGTGTTTCAGTCTTTTATGCATGACATCTTCCGTGAGTATCTGGATAAATTCCTGATTGTTTACTTGGATGACATTTTGATCTTCTCAGATGATTGGGAGTCTCATGTGAAGCAGGTCAGAATGGTTTTTCAGGTCCTGCGTGCTAACTCTTTGTTTGTGAAGGGATCAAAGTGTCTCTTCGGTGTGCAGAAAGTTTCATTTTTAGGGTTCATCTTTACCCCTTCTACTATCGAGATGGATCCAGTTAAGGTCCAAGCCATCCAGGATTGGATTCAGCCGACATCTCTGAAAAGTCTGCAAAAGTTCCTGGGCTTTGCTAATTTTTATCGTCGCTTCATCTGTAATTTTTCTAGCATTGCCAAACCATTGACCGATTTGACCAAGAAGGGTGCTGATTTGGTTAATTGGTCTTCTGCTGCTGTGGAAGCTTTTCAGGAGTTGAAGCGTCGTTTTTGTTCTGCTCCTGTGTTGTGTCAGCCAGATGTTTCTCTTCCGTTCCAGGTCGAGGTTGATGCTTCTGAGATTGGAGCAGGGGCGGTTTTGTCACAGAGAGGTTCTGATTGCTCAGTGATGAAACCATGTGCTTTCTTTTCCAGGAAGTTTTCGCCCGCTGAGCGTAATTATGATGTGGGCAATCGAGAGTTGCTGGCCATGAAGTGGGCATTCGAGGAGTGGCGTCATTGGCTTGAAGGAGCTAAGCATCGCGTGGTGGTATTGACTGATCATAAGAACTTGACTTATCTCGAGTCTGCCAAGCGCTTGAATCCTAGACAGGCCCGTTGGTCGTTATTTTTTGCCCGCTTCGACTTTGTGATTTCGTACCTTCCGGGCTCTAAAAATTTGAAGGCGGATGCTCTGTCTAGGAGTTTTGTGCCCGACTCTCCGGGTTTATCTGAGCCAGCGGGTATCCTCAAGGAAGGAGTCATTGTGTCTGCCATCTCCCCTGATTTGCGGCGGGTGCTGCAAAAATTTCAGGCGAATAAACCTGATCGTTGTCCAGCAGAGAAACTGTTTGTCCCTGATAGGTGGACTAATAAACTTATCTCTGAACTTCATTGTTCGGTGTTGGCTGGTCATCCTGGAATCTTTGGTACCAGAGAGTTAGTGGCTAGATCCTTCTGGTGGCCATCTCTGTCACGGGATGTACGTACTTTTGTGCAGTCCTGTGGGATTTGTGCTAGGGCTAAGCCCTGCTGTTCTCGTGCCAGTGGGTTGCTTTTGCCCTTGCCGGTCCCAAAGAGGCCTTGGACACATATTTCGATGGATTTCATTTCTGACCTTCCCGTTTCTCAAAAGATGTCAGTCATTTGGGTGGTCTGTGATCGCTTTTCTAAAATGGTCCATCTGGTGCCCTTGGCTAAATTGCCTTCCTCCTCTGATTTGGTACCTTTGTTCTTTCAGCATGTGGTTTCGGTTGCATGGCATTCCTGAGAATATTGTTTCTGACAGAGGTTCCCAGTTTGTTTCAAGGTTTTGGCGAGCCTTTTGTGGTAGGATGGGCATTGACCTATCCTTTTCCTCGGCTTTCCATCCTCAGACTAATGGCCAGACCGAACGAACCAATCAGACCTTGGAAACATATCTGAGATGTTTTGTTTCTGCAGACCAGGATGATTGGGTGTCCTTTTTGCCGTTGGCTGAGTTCGCCCTTAATAATCGGGCCAGCTCGGCTACCTTGGTTTCTCCATTTTTTTGCAATTCTGGGTTCCATCCTCGTTTCTCTTCAGGACAGGTTGAGTCTTCGGACTGTCCTGGTGTGGATTCTGTGGTGGATAGGTTGCAGCAGATCTGGACTCAGGTAGTGGACAATTTGATCTTGTCCCAGGAGAAAGCTCAACTTTTCGCTAATCGCAGACGCCGTGTGGGTCCCCGACTTCGTGTTGGGGATCTGGTTTGGTTATCTTCTCGTCATATTCCTATGAAGGTTTCCTCTCCTAAATTTAAACCTCGTTTTATTGGTCCGTATAGGATTTCTGAGGTTCTCAATCCTGTGTCTTTTCGTTTGACCCTCCCAGACTCCTTTTCCATACATAATGTATTCCATAGGTCGTTGTTGCGGAGATACGTGGCACCTATGGTTCCATCTGTTGAGCCTCCTGCCCCGGTTTTGGTGGAGGGGGAATTGGAGTATATTGTGGAGAAGATTTTGGATTCTCGTGTTTCTAGACGGAAACTCCAGTATCTGGTTAAATGGAAGGGTTATGCTCAGGAAGATAATTCCTGGGTTTTTGCCTCTGATGTTCATGCTTCCGATCTTGTTCGTGCCTTTCATGCGGCTCATCCTGGTCGGCCTGGGGGCTCTGGTGAGGGTTCGGTGACCCCTCCTCAAGGGGGGGGTACTGTTGTGAATTCTGTGGCTGAATTCACTCCTGTGGTCACAAGTGGTACTGCAGCTTCTGAGCTTCCTCCCTCAGGTGTTCTGGTGAGCTCGCTAGCTGCTTCATTACTTAACTCCGCCTGATGCTGCTATCCTTGCTCCTTGTCAATGTTTCAGTGTTGGATCTGAGCTTCTCCTGATTGTTCCTGTGACCTGCTGCTCTGTATAGCTAAGTGCCTTTTTTCTTTTTTGTTGCTTTTTTTCTGTCCAGCTTGTCTTTTGTTTTGCTGGAAGCTCTGTGACGCAAAGGGTGTACCGCCGTGCCGTTAGTTCGGCACGGTGGTTTTTTTTTGCCCCCTTTGCGTGGTTTTGCTTTAGGGTTTTTTGTAGACTGCAAAGTTCGCTTTACTGTCCTCGCTCTGTCCTAGAATATCGGGCCCCACTTTGCTGAATCTATTTCATCCCTACGTTTTGTCTTTTCATCTTACTCACAGTCATTATATGTGGGGGGCTGCCTTTTCCTTTGGGGAATTTCTCTGGGGCAAGTCAGGCCTATTTTTCTATCTTCAGGCTAGCTAGTTTCTTAGGCTGTGCCGAGTTGCCTAGGTAGTTGTTAGGCGCAATCCACAGCCGCTTTTAGTTGTGTTTAGGATAGGATCAGGTGTGCAGTCTACAGAGTTTCCACGTCTCAGAGCTCGTTCTTGTATTTTTGGGTATTTGTCAGATCACTGTGTGCGCTCTGATCGCTAAGCACACTGTGTTTCTGGATTGCCTTCATAACACCTGTCATTAGCAAACATAACAGTACAAGGAGCCTAACTAATGATTCTCAATAGAGGGAAAGAAAAAGTTCTGACATCATTTTTTTTTTTTTTTTTTTTCTGCTCTGTGTTCACTTTTTTTTTTCCCCTAGACATTTGGGTGATTCTGGACACAGGTGTGGACATGGATATTCAGGGTCTGTGCTCTTCAATGGATAATCTCGTTATAAATGTACAAAAAATTCAAGATACTATTGATCAGAAATCTATGTTAGAACCAAGAATTCCTATTCCTGATTTGTTTTTTGGAGATAGAACTAAGTTTCTAAGTTTCAAAAATAATTGTAAGCTATTTCTGGCCTTGAAACCTCATTCTTCTGGTAATCCTATTCAACAGGTTTTGATTATTATTTCTTTTTTGCGCGGCGACCCTCAAGACTGGGCATTTTCTCTTGCGCCAGGAGACCCTGCATTGAGTAGTGTCGATGCGTTTTTCCTGGCGCTCGGATTGCTGTACGATGAGCCTAATTCAGTGGATCAGGCTGAGAAAAATTTGCTGGCTTTGTGCCAGGGTCAGGATGATATAGAAGTATATTGTCAGAAATTTAGGAAATGGTCAGTACTCACTCAGTGGAATGAATCTGCGCTGGCAGCTTTGTTCAGAAAGGGTCTCTCTGAGGCTCTTAAGGATGTCATGGTGGGATTTCCTATGCCTGCTGGTTTGAATGAGTCTTTGTCTTTGGCCATTCAGATCGGTCGACGCTTGCGCGAGCGTAAATCTGTGCACCATTTGGCGGTACTGCCTGAGGTAAAACCTGAGCCTATGCAGTGCGATAGGACTATGACTAGAGTTGAACGGCAGGAATACAGACGTCTGAATGGTCTGTGTTTCTACTGTGGTGATTCCACTCATGCTATTTCTGATTGTCCTAAGCGCACTAAGCGGTCCGCTAGGTCTGCCGTCATTGGTACTGTACAGTCCAAATTCCTTCTGTCCATTACCTTGATATGCTCTTTGTCGTCGTTTTCTGTCATGGCGTTTGTGGATTCGGGCGCTGCCCTGAATCTGATGGATTTGGATTATGCTAAACGTTGTGGGTTTTTCTTGGAGCCTTTGCGGTGTCCTATTCCATTGAGAGGAATTGATGCTACACCTTTGGCCAAGAATAAACCTCAATACTGGGCCCAGCTGACCATGTGCATGGCTCCTGCACATCAGGAAGTTATTCGCTTTCTGGTGTTGCATAATCTGCATGATGTGGTCGTGTTGGGGTTGCCATGGCTACAAACCCATAATCCAGTATTGGATTGGAATTCCATGTCGGTATCCAGCTGGGGTTGTCAGGGGGTACATGGTGATGTTCCATTTTTGTCGATTTCGTCATCCACCCCTTCTGAGGTCCCAGAGTTCTTGTCTGATTATCAGGATGTATTTGAAGAGCCCAAGTCCGATGCTCTACCTCCGCATAGGGATTGTGATTGTGCTATCAATTTGATTCCTGGTAGTAAATTCCCTAAAGGTCGATTATTTAATTTATCCGTGCCCGAACACGCCGCTATGCGCAGTTATGTGAAGGAATCCCTGGAGAAGGGACATATTCGCCCATCGTCATCACCACTGGGAGCAGGGTTCTTCTTTGTAGCCAAGAAGGATGGTTCGCTGAGACCGTGTATTGATTACCGCCTTCTTAATAAGATCACTGTTAAATTTCAGTATCCCTTGCCATTGTTATCTGACTTGTTTGCTCGGATTAAGGGGGCTAGTTGGTTCACTAAGATAGATCTTCGTGGTGCGTATAATCTGGTGAGAATCAGGCAAGGAGATGAATGGAAAACTGCATTCAATACGCCCGAGGGTCATTTTGAGTATCTAGTGATGCCGTTCGGACTTGCCAATGCTCCATCTGTGTTTCAGTCTTTTATGCATGACATCTTCCGTGAGTATCTGGATAAATTCCTGATTGTTTACTTGGATGACATTTTGATCTTCTCAGATGATTGGGAGTCTCATGTGAAGCAGGTCAGAATGGTTTTTCAGGTCCTGCGTGCTAACTCTTTGTTTGTGAAGGGATCAAAGTGTCTCTTCGGTGTGCAGAAAGTTTCATTTTTAGGGTTCATCTTTACCCCTTCTACTATCGAGATGGATCCAGTTAAGGTCCAAGCCATCCAGGATTGGATTCAGCCGACATCTCTGAAAAGTCTGCAAAAGTTCCTGGGCTTTGCTAATTTTTATCGTCGCTTCATCTGTAATTTTTCTAGCATTGCCAAACCATTGACCGATTTGACCAAGAAGGGTGCTGATTTGGTTAATTGGTCTTCTGCTGCTGTGGAAGCTTTTCAGGAGTTGAAGCGTCGTTTTTGTTCTGCTCCTGTGTTGTGTCAGCCAGATGTTTCTCTTCCGTTCCAGGTCGAGGTTGATGCTTCTGAGATTGGAGCAGGGGCGGTTTTGTCACAGAGAGGTTCTGATTGCTCAGTGATGAAACCATGTGCTTTCTTTTCCAGGAAGTTTTCGCCCGCTGAGCGTAATTATGATGTGGGCAATCGAGAGTTGCTGGCCATGAAGTGGGCATTCGAGGAGTGGCGTCATTGGCTTGAAGGAGCTAAGCATCGCGTGGTGGTATTGACTGATCATAAGAACTTGACTTATCTCGAGTCTGCCAAGCGCTTGAATCCTAGACAGGCCCGTTGGTCGTTATTTTTTGCCCGCTTCGACTTTGTGATTTCGTACCTTCCGGGCTCTAAAAATTTGAAGGCGGATGCTCTGTCTAGGAGTTTTGTGCCCGACTCTCCGGGTTTATCTGAGCCAGCGGGTATCCTCAAGGAAGGAGTCATTGTGTCTGCCATCTCCCCTGATTTGCGGCGGGTGCTGCAAAAATTTCAGGCGAATAAACCTGATCGTTGTCCAGCAGAGAAACTGTTTGTCCCTGATAGGTGGACTAATAAACTTATCTCTGAACTTCATTGTTCGGTGTTGGCTGGTCATCCTGGAATCTTTGGTACCAGAGAGTTAGTGGCTAGATCCTTCTGGTGGCCATCTCTGTCACGGGATGTACGTACTTTTGTGCAGTCCTGTGGGATTTGTGCTAGGGCTAAGCCCTGCTGTTCTCGTGCCAGTGGGTTGCTTTTGCCCTTGCCGGTCCCAAAGAGGCCTTGGACACATATTTCGATGGATTTCATTTCTGACCTTCCCGTTTCTCAAAAGATGTCAGTCATTTGGGTGGTCTGTGATCGCTTTTCTAAAATGGTCCATCTGGTGCCCTTGGCTAAATTGCCTTCCTCCTCTGATTTGGTACCTTTGTTCTTTCAGCATGTGGTTTCGGTTGCATGGCATTCCTGAGAATATTGTTTCTGACAGAGGTTCCCAGTTTGTTTCAAGGTTTTGGCGAGCCTTTTGTGGTAGGATGGGCATTGACCTATCCTTTTCCTCGGCTTTCCATCCTCAGACTAATGGCCAGACCGAACGAACCAATCAGACCTTGGAAACATATCTGAGATGTTTTGTTTCTGCAGACCAGGATGATTGGGTGTCCTTTTTGCCGTTGGCTGAGTTCGCCCTTAATAATCGGGCCAGCTCGGCTACCTTGGTTTCTCCATTTTTTTGCAATTCTGGGTTCCATCCTCGTTTCTCTTCAGGACAGGTTGAGTCTTCGGACTGTCCTGGTGTGGATTCTGTGGTGGATAGGTTGCAGCAGATCTGGACTCAGGTAGTGGACAATTTGATCTTGTCCCAGGAGAAAGCTCAACTTTTCGCTAATCGCAGACGCCGTGTGGGTCCCCGACTTCGTGTTGGGGATCTGGTTTGGTTATCTTCTCGTCATATTCCTATGAAGGTTTCCTCTCCTAAATTTAAACCTCGTTTTATTGGTCCGTATAGGATTTCTGAGGTTCTCAATCCTGTGTCTTTTCGTTTGACCCTCCCAGACTCCTTTTCCATACATAATGTATTCCATAGGTCGTTGTTGCGGAGATACGTGGCACCTATGGTTCCATCTGTTGAGCCTCCTGCCCCGGTTTTGGTGGAGGGGGAATTGGAGTATATTGTGGAGAAGATTTTGGATTCTCGTGTTTCTAGACGGAAACTCCAGTATCTGGTTAAATGGAAGGGTTATGCTCAGGAAGATAATTCCTGGGTTTTTGCCTCTGATGTTCATGCTTCCGATCTTGTTCGTGCCTTTCATGCGGCTCATCCTGGTCGGCCTGGGGGCTCTGGTGAGGGTTCGGTGACCCCTCCTCAAGGGGGGGGTACTGTTGTGAATTCTGTGGCTGAATTCACTCCTGTGGTCACAAGTGGTACTGCAGCTTCTGAGCTTCCTCCCTCAGGTGTTCTGGTGAGCTCGTTAGCTGCTTCATTACTTAACTCCGCCTGATGCTGCTATCCTTGCTCCTTGTCAATGTTTCAGTGTTGGATCTGAGCTTCTCCTGATTGTTCCTGTGACCTGCTGCTCTGTATAGCTAAGTGCCTTTTTTCTTTTTTGTTGCTTTTTTTCTGTCCAGCTTGTCTTTTGTTTTGCTGGAAGCTCTGTGACGCAAAGGGTGTACCGCCGTGCCGTTAGTTCGGCACGGTGGTTTTTTTTTGCCCCCTTTGCGTGGTTTTGCTTTAGGGTTTTTTGTAGACTGCAAAGTTCGCTTTACTGTCCTCGCTCTGTCCTAGAATATCGGGCCCCACTTTGCTGAATCTATTTCATCCCTACGTTTTGTCTTTTCATCTTACTCACAGTCATTATATGTGGGGGGCTGCCTTTTCCTTTGGGGAATTTCTCTGGGGCAAGTCAGGCCTATTTTTCTATCTTCAGGCTAGCTAGTTTCTTAGGCTGTGCCGAGTTGCCTAGGTAGTTGTTAGGCGCAATCCACAGCCGCTTTTAGTTGTGTTTAGGATAGGATCAGGTGTGCAGTCTACAGAGTTTCCACGTCTCAGAGCTCGTTCTTGTATTTTTGGGTATTTGTCAGATCACTGTGTGCGCTCTGATCGCTAAGCACACTGTGTTTCTGGATTGCCTTCATAACACCTGTCATTAGCAAACATAACAGTACAAGGAGCCTAACTAATGATTCTCAATAGAGGGAAAGAAAAAGTTCTGACATCATTTTTTTTTTTTTTTTTTTTTTCTGCTCTGTGTTCACTTTTTTTTTTCCCCTAGACATTTGGGTGATTCTGGACACAGGTGTGGACATGGATATTCAGGGTCTGTGCTCTTCAATGGATAATCTCGTTATAAATGTACAAAAAATTCAAGATACTATTGATCAGAAATCTATGTTAGAACCAAGAATTCCTATTCCTGATTTGTTTTTTGGAGATAGAACTAAGTTTCTAAGTTTCAAAAATAATTGTAAGCTATTTCTGGCCTTGAAACCTCATTCTTCTGGTAATCCTATTCAACAGGTTTTGATTATTATTTCTTTTTTGCGCGGCGACCCTCAAGACTGGGCATTTTCTCTTGCGCCAGGAGACCCTGCATTGAGTAGTGTCGATGCGTTTTTCCTGGCGCTCGGATTGCTGTACGATGAGCCTAATTCAGTGGATCAGGCTGAGAAAAATTTGCTGGCTTTGTGCCAGGGTCAGGATGATATAGAAGTATATTGTCAGAAATTTAGGAAATGGTCAGTACTCACTCAGTGGAATGAATCTGCGCTGGCAGCTTTGTTCAGAAAGGGTCTCTCTGAGGCTCTTAAGGATGTCATGGTGGGATTTCCTATGCCTGCTGGTTTGAATGAGTCTTTGTCTTTGGCCATTCAGATCGGTCGACGCTTGCGCGAGCGTAAATCTGTGCACCATTTGGCGGTACTGCCTGAGGTAAAACCTGAGCCTATGCAGTGCGATAGGACTATGACTAGAGTTGAACGGCAGGAATACAGACGTCTGAATGGTCTGTGTTTCTACTGTGGTGATTCCACTCATGCTATTTCTGATTGTCCTAAGCGCACTAAGCGGTCCGCTAGGTCTGCCGTCATTGGTACTGTACAGTCCAAATTCCTTCTGTCCATTACCTTGATATGCTCTTTGTCGTCGTTTTCTGTCATGGCGTTTGTGGATTCGGGCGCTGCCCTGAATCTGATGGATTTGGATTATGCTAAACGTTGTGGGTTTTTCTTGGAGCCTTTGCGGTGTCCTATTCCATTGAGAGGAATTGATGCTACACCTTTGGCCAAGAATAAACCTCAATACTGGGCCCAGCTGACCATGTGCATGGCTCCTGCACATCAGGAAGTTATTCGCTTTCTGGTGTTGCATAATCTGCATGATGTGGTCGTGTTGGGGTTGCCATGGCTACAAACCCATAATCCAGTATTGGATTGGAATTCCATGTCGGTATCCAGCTGGGGTTGTCAGGGGGTACATGGTGATGTTCCATTTTTGTCGATTTCGTCATCCACCCCTTCTGAGGTCCCAGAGTTCTTGTCTGATTATCAGGATGTATTTGAAGAGCCCAAGTCCGATGCTCTACCTCCGCATAGGGATTGTGATTGTGCTATCAATTTGATTCCTGGTAGTAAATTCCCTAAAGGTCGATTATTTAATTTATCCGTGCCCGAACACGCCGCTATGCGCAGTTATGTGAAGGAATCCCTGGAGAAGGGACATATTCGCCCATCGTCATCACCACTGGGAGCAGGGTTCTTCTTTGTAGCCAAGAAGGATGGTTCGCTGAGACCGTGTATTGATTACCGCCTTCTTAATAAGATCACTGTTAAATTTCAGTATCCCTTGCCATTGTTATCTGACTTGTTTGCTCGGATTAAGGGGGCTAGTTGGTTCACTAAGATAGATCTTCGTGGTGCGTATAATCTGGTGAGAATCAGGCAAGGAGATGAATGGAAAACTGCATTCAATACGCCCGAGGGTCATTTTGAGTATCTAGTGATGCCGTTCGGACTTGCCAATGCTCCATCTGTGTTTCAGTCTTTTATGCATGACATCTTCCGTGAGTATCTGGATAAATTCCTGATTGTTTACTTGGATGACATTTTGATCTTCTCAGATGATTGGGAGTCTCATGTGAAGCAGGTCAGAATGGTTTTTCAGGTCCTGCGTGCTAACTCTTTGTTTGTGAAGGGATCAAAGTGTCTCTTCGGTGTGCAGAAAGTTTCATTTTTAGGGTTCATCTTTACCCCTTCTACTATCGAGATGGATCCAGTTAAGGTCCAAGCCATCCAGGATTGGATTCAGCCGACATCTCTGAAAAGTCTGCAAAAGTTCCTGGGCTTTGCTAATTTTTATCGTCGCTTCATCTGTAATTTTTCTAGCATTGCCAAACCATTGACCGATTTGACCAAGAAGGGTGCTGATTTGGTTAATTGGTCTTCTGCTGCTGTGGAAGCTTTTCAGGAGTTGAAGCGTCGTTTTTGTTCTGCTCCTGTGTTGTGTCAGCCAGATGTTTCTCTTCCGTTCCAGGTCGAGGTTGATGCTTCTGAGATTGGAGCAGGGGCGGTTTTGTCACAGAGAGGTTCTGATTGCTCAGTGATGAAACCATGTGCTTTCTTTTCCAGGAAGTTTTCGCCCGCTGAGCGTAATTATGATGTGGGCAATCGAGAGTTGCTGGCCATGAAGTGGGCATTCGAGGAGTGGCGTCATTGGCTTGAAGGAGCTAAGCATCGCGTGGTGGTATTGACTGATCATAAGAACTTGACTTATCTCGAGTCTGCCAAGCGCTTGAATCCTAGACAGGCCCGTTGGTCGTTATTTTTTGCCCGCTTCGACTTTGTGATTTCGTACCTTCCGGGCTCTAAAAATTTGAAGGCGGATGCTCTGTCTAGGAGTTTTGTGCCCGACTCTCCGGGTTTATCTGAGCCAGCGGGTATCCTCAAGGAAGGAGTCATTGTGTCTGCCATCTCCCCTGATTTGCGGCGGGTGCTGCAAAAATTTCAGGCGAATAAACCTGATCGTTGTCCAGCAGAGAAACTGTTTGTCCCTGATAGGTGGACTAATAAACTTATCTCTGAACTTCATTGTTCGGTGTTGGCTGGTCATCCTGGAATCTTTGGTACCAGAGAGTTAGTGGCTAGATCCTTCTGGTGGCCATCTCTGTCACGGGATGTACGTACTTTTGTGCAGTCCTGTGGGATTTGTGCTAGGGCTAAGCCCTGCTGTTCTCGTGCCAGTGGGTTGCTTTTGCCCTTGCCGGTCCCAAAGAGGCCTTGGACACATATTTCGATGGATTTCATTTCTGACCTTCCCGTTTCTCAAAAGATGTCAGTCATTTTGGTGGTCTGTGATCGCTTTTCTAAAATGGTCCATCTGGTGCCCTTGGCTAAATTGCCTTCCTCCTCTGATTTGGTACCTTTGTTCTTTCAGCATGTGGTTTCGGTTGCATGGCATTCCTGAGAATATTGTTTCTGACAGAGGTTCCCAGTTTGTTTCAAGGTTTTGGCGAGCCTTTTGTGGTAGGATGGGCATTGACCTATCCTTTTCCTCGGCTTTCCATCCTCAGACTAATGGCCAGACCGAACGAACCAATCAGACCTTGGAAACATATCTGAGATGTTTTGTTTCTGCAGACCAGGATGATTGGGTGTCCTTTTTGCCGTTGGCTGAGTTCGCCCTTAATAATCGGGCCAGCTCGGCTACCTTGGTTTCTCCATTTTTTTGCAATTCTGGGTTCCATCCTCGTTTCTCTTCAGGACAGGTTGAGTCTTCGGACTGTCCTGGTGTGGATTCTGTGGTGGATAGGTTGCAGCAGATCTGGACTCAGGTAGTGGACAATTTGATCTTGTCCCAGGAGAAAGCTCAACTTTTCGCTAATCGCAGACGCCGTGTGGGTCCCCGACTTCGTGTTGGGGATCTGGTTTGGTTATCTTCTCGTCATATTCCTATGAAGGTTTCCTCTCCTAAATTTAAACCTCGTTTTATTGGTCCGTATAGGATTTCTGAGGTTCTCAATCCTGTGTCTTTTCGTTTGACCCTCCCAGACTCCTTTTCCATACATAATGTATTCCATAGGTCGTTGTTGCGGAGATACGTGGCACCTATGGTTCCATCTGTTGAGCCTCCTGCCCCGGTTTTGGTGGAGGGGGAATTGGAGTATATTGTGGAGAAGATTTTGGATTCTCGTGTTTCTAGACGGAAACTCCAGTATCTGGTTAAATGGAAGGGTTATGCTCAGGAAGATAATTCCTGGGTTTTTGCCTCTGATGTTCATGCTTCCGATCTTGTTCGTGCCTTTCATGCGGCTCATCCTGGTCGGCCTGGGGGCTCTGGTGAGGGTTCGGTGACCCCTCCTCAAGGGGGGGGTACTGTTGTGAATTCTGTGGCTGAATTCACTCCTGTGGTCACAAGTGGTACTGCAGCTTCTGAGCTTCCTCCCTCAGGTGTTCTGGTGAGCTCGTTAGCTGCTTCATTACTTAACTCCGCCTGATGCTGCTATCCTTGCTCCTTGTCAATGTTTCAGTGTTGGATCTGAGCTTCTCCTGATTGTTCCTGTGACCTGCTGCTCTGTATAGCTAAGTGCCTTTTTTCTTTTTTGTTGCTTTTTTTCTGTCCAGCTTGTCTTTTGTTTTGCTGGAAGCTCTGTGACGCAAAGGGTGTACCGCCGTGCCGTTAGTTCGGCACGGTGGGTTTTTTTTGCACCCTTTGCGTGGTTTTGCTTTAGGGTTTTTTGTAGACTGCAAAGTTCGCTTTACTGTCCTCGCTCTGTCCTAGAATATCGGGCCCCACTTTGCTGAATCTATTTCATCCCTACGTTTTGTCTTTTCATCTTACTCACAGTCATTATATGTGGGGGGCTGCCTTTTCCTTTGGGGAATTTCTCTGGGGCAAGTCAGGCCTATTTTTCTATCTTCAGGCTAGCTAGTTTCTTAGGCTGTGCCGAGTTGCCTAGGTAGTTGTTAGGCGCAATCCACAGCCGCTTTTAGTTGTGTTTAGGATAGGATCAGGTGTGCAGTCTACAGAGTTTCCACGTCTCAGAGCTCGTTCTTGTATTTTTGGGTATTTGTCAGATCACTGTGTGCGCTCTGATCGCTAAGCACACTGTGTTTCTGGATTGCCTTCATAACACCTGTCATTAGCAAACATAACAAGTATGCATAAGCACTGAACGCACACCGTGATCTCCAACGGAGAAGCAGGGACGCGCCAGGAGGGTGAGTATGAGCTATATTCACCTGTCCCGTTCCAGCGCTGCCCGCTGCTCTGTCCTCCGGGTCCTCTGCCTGTGACGTTCACAGTTCAGAGGGCGCGATGACGCGCTTAATGCGTGCCGCCCTCTGACTGAACAGTCACAGCCAGAGGACCCGGAACACGGAGCGGCACGCAGCGCTGGATCAGGGCCAGGTGAAAATAGCAAGTGTCGGGGGCCTGAGCTAGCGGCGACTCCGGCACGTGACCCCCATAGCGCGCCAGTGTCCCCGCCTGCTCAGGCCCCCCAGCACTCGGCGCCCAGCATCGATAGGTGAGTATGGTATTTTTTTTTTATATATCGCAGCAGCATACGGGGCATATACTATGGAGCATTTTATGGGGCTATCAACCATAATGGAGCAGTGTACGGGGGCATATACTATGGAGCATCTTATGGGGGCCATAAACCTTTATGGAGCAGTGTACGGGGCATATAATATGGAGCATCTTATGGGGGCCATAAACCATAATGGAGCAGTGTACGGGGGCATATACTATGGAGCATCTTATGGGGCCATCAACCATAATGGAGCAGTGTAGGGGGGCATATACTATGGAGCATCTTATGGGGGCCATAAACCGTTATGGAGCAGTGTATGGGGCATATAATATGGAGCATCTTATGGGGGCCATAAACCTTTATGGAGCAGTGTACGGGGGCATATACTATGGAGCATCTTATGGGGGCCATAAACCTTTATGGAGCAGTGTACGGGGCATATAATATGGAGCATCTTATGGGGACCATAGACCTTTATGGAGCAGTGTACGGGGCATATACTATGGAGCATCTTATGGGGGCCATAAACCTTTATGGAGCAGCGTATGGGGCATATGGATGGGAGCAGCAAATTACAGAATGGTGGTGCAGGGCGTATGGGGCATATGGATGGGAGCAGCAAATTACAGAATGGTGGTGCAGGATGGGAGTAGCACATGACAGAATGGAGGCGCAGGATGGGTGCAGCACATGACAGAACAGGGGTGCAGGATGGAAGCAGCACATGACAGAACGGGGGCGCAGGATGGGAGCAGCACATGACAGAACAGGGGCGCAGGATGGAAGCAGCACATGACAGAATGGGGGCGCAGGATGGGAGCAGCACATGACAGAATGGGGGCGCAGGATGGGAGCAGCACATGACAGAATGGGGGCGCAGGATGGAAGCAGCACATGACAACGGGGGCGCAGGATGGGAGCAGCACATGACAGAATGGGGGCGCAGGATGGGAGCAGCACATGACAGAATGGGGGCGCAGGATGGGTGCAGCACATGACAGGATGGGGACGCAGGATGGAGCAGCACATGACAGGATGGGGGCGCAGGATGGAGCAGCTCATGACCGGATGGGGGCGCAGGATGGAGCAGCTCATGACAGGATGGGGACACAGGAAGGAAGCAGCACATGACAGAACGGGGGCGCAGGATGGGAGCAGCACATGACAGAACGGGGGCGCAGGATGGGAGCAGCACATGACAGGATAGGGGCGCAGGATGGGAGCAGCAAATGACAGAATGGAGGCGCAGGATGGGTGCAGCACATGTCAGAATGGAGGCGCAGGATGGGAGCAGCACATGTCAGAATGGGGGCGCAGGATGGGAGCAGCACATGACAGAATGGGGGCGCAGGATGGCAGCAGCACATGACAGAACAGGGGTGCAGGATGGAAGCAGCACATGACAGAACGGGGGCGCAGGATGGGAGCAGCACATGACAGAACAGGGGCGCAGGATGGAAGCAGCACATGACAGAATGGGGGCGCAGGATGGGAGCAGCACATGACAGAATGGGGGCGCAGGATGGGAGCAGCACATGACAGAATGGGGGCGCAGGATGGAAGCAGCACATGACAACGGGGGCGCAGGATGGGAGCAGCACATGTCAGAATGTGGGCGCAGGATGGGTGCAGCACATGTCAGAATGGGGGCGCAGGATGGGAGCAGCACATGTCAGAATGGGGGCGCAGGATGGGAGCAGCACATGACAGAATGGGGGCGCAGGATGGGTGCAGCACATGACAGGATGGGGACGCAGGATGGAGCAGCACATGACAGGATGGGGCGCAGGATGGAGCATCTCATGACAGGATGGGGGTGCAGGATGGAGCAGCACATACCAGGATGGAGACCATATACCAATATAAATGCTCGCCACCCGGGCGTAGAACGGGTTCAATAGCTAGTGCATTATAAGGCTATGTGCACACTTCAGGATTTCTTGCAGAAATTTCCTGAAGAAAACCGGACATTTTCTGCAAGAAATCCGCATGCGTTTTCTCGCGTTTTTACCACTTTTTTCCCGGCGCTTTCCCAATGCATTATATAGCAGTAGAAACGCAAAAAAAAAAACGCAATATTAATGAACATGCTGCATTTTTTACCACGATGCGTTTTTTCGCGGAAAAAAACGCAACATATGCACAAAAATTGCAGAATGCATTATAAATGATGGGATGCATATGTATGCATTTTTAAAGCGTTTTTATCGTGTTTTAATAGCGAAAAAGCGTAAAAAAACGCAAAAAATCCTGAACGTGTGCACATAGCCTAAATGATGGGATGCATATGTGTTTTTTAAGCGTTTTTATAGCGAAAAAACACGAAAAACGCGAAAAATCCTGAATGTGTGCACACAGGCATAGAAAGTTTTGGGAAATGTCTTGTTAAAATTGCGGGCAAAAAGCTATGACACTATAATGCAATCAGTTGGGAGGTTTACAGATGGAATCAGTTGATTAAACATGTCACAAATGTGCAGCATTCTGTACAGTACTTTTGTGGCATGTGGATTGATGACGGACGAGAATTCATGAACCACAAGGACAAACTGGTGAAACATCCAAGCACAAAATTCTGGGGGCAAAACAGGGTACAAACATCCGGGGGCGAACGGCTGAGGGCGAAACATTGATGACAGACCGGAATTCATGAACCACAAGGGTACAAACAACCTGGGGCGAACTGCCAGGGGCGAAACATTGATGACGGAGGGGAATTCATGAACCACGAGGGTACAAATATCCAGGGGTGAACTGCTGGAGGCAAAACATTGATGATGGAGGGGAATTCATGAACCACAAGGGTACAAATATCCGGGGGCGAACTGCCGGGGGTGAAACATTGATGACGGACAGGAATTCATGAACCACAAGGGTACAAATATCCAGGGGCGAACTGCTGGAGGCGAAACATTGATGATGGAGGGGAATTCATGAACCACAAGGGTACAAACATCGGGGGGCGAACTGTCGGGGAGGAAATGGGCGAACTGCTGGGTACGAAATGTGTGGGGGTAAAATGTGCGGGGGCGAAACATCCTGGGGCCAAATGCTGGGGACAAAATGTGCGGGGGCGAAATGTACCCAGGGGCAAACTGCTGGGGGCGAAACATCCTACCGTTATCTCTAGAGGCCATCAGTATAGCAGATGTGTCTAGATAGCTCAGTAATCCGCAAATTACATCCCTCGGCGTGTCTGTGGGTTTAGGTTTGGGACGAAGCGATCTGTGGACTCTTTCAATGACAATCTGGTCACATTTATCTTGTGGCAGAAGTAGAGCAAATATCTCTGTGGTAGCCTTTTCTAGTATCTTTTGCGAGACGAGACTTTTTCGGGCAAGCCTTTAAGGCTGCCGTCACACTAGCAGTATTTAGTCAGTATTTTACATCAGTATTTGTAAGCCAAAACCAGGAGTGGGTGATAAATGCAGAAGTGGTGCATATGTTTCTATTAAACATTTCCTCTAATTGTTCCACTCCTGATTTTGGCTTACAAATACTGATGTAAAATACTGACCAAATACTGCTAGTGTGACGGCAGCCTAATTCATAGTTTGTAAGCTTGCGAGCAGGGCCCTCACTCCTCCTGGTATCTGTTTTGAACTGTATTTCTGTTATGCTGTAATGTCTATTGTCTGTACAAGTCCCCTCTATAATTTGTAAAGCGCTGCGGAATATGTTGGCGCTATATAAATAAAAATTATTATTATTATTATTATTATTATTATTATTATTATTCTAATGTTCTTTCTGCGGCTCCGGTTCTCCTGGTCCTCTAAAGCAAGAGAGGCATTTTTCAATTGTAGTCTGTGGAATTCCAAGTGATCTTTCATGTAGTTTGATTGATTTATGAGCGAGACCTGAGTAGCTTCAATTCCAAGTGATCTTTCATGATTTATGAGCGAGACCTGAGTAGCTTCAATTCCAAGTGATCTTTCATGATTTATGAGCGAGACCTGAGTAGCTTCCAGTGATTCGACTCTGAAGCTGAGTTCTTAGAACGTTCTTTGCCCGTCTTTACCATTATAGATTTATGAGATGTAAGATGTATGTTCCTTATATCACCACTCATGCCCAGGAATATGAGTTATGCGAGCATGCTTGTGGCGTGTGTCTTTGACAAGAATCTGGAGTAGCGGTCAGTCATAAGTAAGGTTGTAGAATAGAAAGCTATAGACCACAGCTGTTTGTGATATGACCACTAAATATCCCCTCTGTTGTTTTAAATCCTCTGGGGAGGCAGAGCCTGCTTTGAGGCAAGTCCCTCTATGCCGACAGAGACAGCGGGAGCTAAATGGAGTGGGGGCCGTTGTTGTGGGGCAATCTCGGCACCTCTCGCCGTCTCAGGGGCACAAACCGAGCTCCGTATATGAGAGAGGGGAAGGGAGAGCAGGCTCCTCACACTGGCAGCCTCTGGCAGCTATGCGATGCGGCAAGATGGCGCTGCCCGCGTGTACACGCCAAGGTGGGCGGAGCTTCCCTCGCCGGTCTCTTACCGCTCCGTCTCGTCTTGCCCGTCAGGGAACGGGGGAACACCGGCCTGTCCCGTCCGACGTCTACCAGCACTTAGGCCCCCACCGTCCAGCTGCCCACGAACAGGTACCTTGCGCTGCGGTTCGCTCGTCAGACGCTGCTGCCTGGCTGTCTCGAGGTGTTCCGGTCCTCCTCACCGTGCTCCCGGGTTGTTGCGGCTTGGCTTCGGACCGCGATTAGGCAGAGAGGAAGGGGGAGTCAAGACTCCAGTGTCCCAAGGTCCGGGCTGTGAGCAAACCGGACCCCTGCATGCGCCAGCGACTCGGCGCCCCTTCCTCCTGGGTGTCCGGGAAGCTCCCGGGGATGCTGCAAGAAGTTGCTGCCGTCCAGAGAACCTCTATAAAGCCTAAAAAATGATTTTTGTCGGGAAAAAATGATTTTTTATTTTCATGGCTCTGTGTCAAACTTCTGAGAAGCACTTTGGCGTTCAAAATGCTCACCACATATCTAGATAAGTTCCTTGGGGGGTCTAGTTTCCAAAATAAGGTCACTTGTGGGGGGTTTCTACTGTTTAGGTACATCAGGGCCTCTGAAAATGCAACATGACACCCGCAGACCATTCCTTCAAAGTCTGCATTTTAAAACGTCACCACTTCCCTTCCAAGCCCTGATGTGTGCCCAAACAGTGGTCCCCCCACATATGGGGTATCAGCGTACTCAGAACAAATTGGACAACAAATTTTGTGGTCCAATTTCTCCTGTTACCCTTGGCAAAATAAAAAAATTGGGGAATAAAAAATCATTTTTGTGTAAAAACAAAAAAAAAATATTTTCATGACTCTGCATTATAAACTTCTGTGAAGCACTTGGGCGTTGAAAGTGCTCACCGCACATCTAGATAAGTTCCTTGAGGGGTCTAGTTTAAAAAAAAAAGGGGTCGCTTGTGGGGGGTTTCTACAGTTTAGGTACATCAGGGGCTCTGCAAACGCAGCATAACGCCTGCAGACCATTCTATCAAAGTCTGCATTCCAAAATGGCGCGTCTTCCCTTCCGCCATGCGCCCAAACAGTGGTCCCCCTCACATATGAGGTATCAGCATACTCAGGATAAATTGCACAATAAATTTTGGGGTCCAATTTCTCCTGTTACCCTTGTGAAAGTAAAAATCTGGATCATTTTTGTGGAATAAAAAATGTTTTTTTTATTTTCATGGCTCTACATTATAAACTTCTGTGAAGCAGTTTGGGGTTCATAGTGCTCACCACACATCTAGATAAGCTCTTTGGGGGGTTTAGTTTCCAAAATGGGGTCACTTATGGGGGATTTCTACTGTTTAGGTATATCAGGAGCTCTGATGCAACATAACGCCCGCAGACCATTCCATCAAAATCTGGATTTTAAAACGTCACTACTTCCCTTCCGAGCCCCGATGTGTGCCCAAACAGTGCCCCCCCCACATATGGGGTATCAGCGTACTCAGGACAAACTGGACAACAAATTTTGGGGTCTAATTCCTCCTGTTACCCTTGTGAAAATAAAAATTTGGGGGCGAAAATATCATTTTTGTAGAAAAAATGCAATTTTTTATTTTCACGGCTTTACGTTATAAACTTCTGTGAAGCACCTGGGGGTTTAAAGTGCTCACCACACATCTAGACAAGTTCCTTTAAAGGGTCTAGTTTCCAAAATGGTGTCACTTGTGGAGGGTTTCTACTGTTTAGGCACATCAGGGGGCTCTCCAAATGCGACATGGAGAAATTGCACAACAACTTTCATGGTCTAATTTCTCCTGTTACCCTTGTAAAAATAAGAATTTGTGGGCGAAAAATCATTTTTGTGTAAAAAATGCGATTTTTTTTATTTTTACGGCTCTACGTTATAAACTTCTGTCCAGCACTTGGGGGTTCAAAGTGCCACCACACATCTAGATAAGTTCCTTAAGGGGTCTAGTTTCCAAAATGGTGTCACTTGTGGGGGGTTTCCACTGTTTAGGCACATTAGGGGCTCTCCAAACACGACATGGCATCCGATCTCAATTCCAGCCAATTATGCATTGAAAAAGTCAAACGGCGCTCCTTCTCTTCCAAGCCCTGCCGAGCACCCAAACAGTGGTTTACCCGCACATATGGGGTATCGGCGTATTCAGGAGAAATTGAACAACAAATTTTGTGGTTCATTTTCTCTTTTTACTTTTATGAAAATAAAAAAAATTGGTTCTGAAGTAACATGTTTGCAAAAAAAACTATTTACAAACATTTGCAAAAACTATTACAGAGAGCTTATTCCTGAATTGGTCTTCTAATTAACTGCATTTTGGAACTCTGGCATCCCTGCATGCCTCTGCTCTTACTTCCTGGCAGGAAAGCTGACTTACTGCCCTGTTGCATCCCTTGCTCCAGCTTCTGTGCACTAGGGACAGCACATGTCTCGCAGGTCCCCTGGCAGCGTGCTTTGGGTGTGCGAGTGCTCCTTGTATCTTAAAAAGACAGTGCACACATTCCTAATGTGTCCCCAGCCAATAGCCAACAATTGTGTTTAGTCAATCTGCTAGCCCATTGTCATGTCCAACGGGACCTGAACATTAGACTGCTTCGACAGTGCCTGAACCAGTACCTGTGCTTGAAACCCTGTCCCATCTGAGCCAGTTCTAATATTTGCTCCACCAGAATCTGGTCCCACCTTGGACTCTGTGTCTGCTGCCTCACCTTGGAGTCAGCTGTTGTGTTACCAGGATCTGTTCTGGAGTGGCAACTGGTGTCAATCTGTGGCTCAACTGCTCTGGCGCTACCTGAACCCAAAACCACACATGCAGTACCTGAACCTGAAACCGATCCGGCGGTTCCTGAATCGGTGTCTGTGTTTAAAGCCTGTCCTGTCTGAACCAGCTTTAATATCTTTTTCACCAGAAGCCAGTCCCACCTTGGTGTCAACTGCTGCTTTACCAGGATCTGTCCTGGAGCAGCAGCTGGTGTCTACCTGTGGCTCAAGACTAATGACACCATCAGGAGTTCTAGTGAAAACCCAGGTGAAGCTTAGCTATACCTCTCCAGACTCTCCCCGGTTCACAGCACAGTGGGTCCATGATTCACCAGCGTGAACGTTTGCTCAGGCCATGGCCCTGCTGAGCTTAAGACCTCTCTGATCTTTGAGTTATTCCAAAAGATGTCCCAACAATGTGATCAGCAAGACAAAATCCTGTCCTGTCAGAATGGAAATGTTTATTTGGATGCCTTGAGTGCTTCATCCGCTACAGTTTAATTTGAGGCAGCTGCGACTGCGACTACTCAACCTGCATCTCATGTTTCTGAACCTGCTCCTCGTCTGTGTGCACCACCACATTTCGATGGGGATCCCAAGCAATGCTGTGAGTTTATAAACCAGTGCACCCTGCACTAGGAACTGCTGCCCCACCAGTTCCCGGGTTTCCACTTCACCTTGTGTCCGACAGGGTTGTCCAGTTCACATCCAGGTTCTGAAGAGCTACTCGTAAACTATTGAATGTGGTTTTGGACTTCTTGTCTGCTTACCATCCTCACTCCAATGGTCAAGTGGAAAAAGTCAACAAGATCCTGTCTAACTTTCTGCTGCATTTCATGAATGTGAATATGATGACTGGGTCCATCTGTTGCCTTTGACAGAGTTCTCTTATAATAATCATGTAATTGAGGCCTTCGCAAAATCATCATTTTTCATCGTTTTTAGTCACCAGCCTAGCACCCCTCTTAGGCTACGTTCACACTAGCGTTGTGCACCGTTGCGTCGGCGACGCAAAGCACAACGCACGCAAAAACGCGGCAAAACGCACGCAAAAACGCTGCATTTTGCGACACATGCGTCGTTTTTTGCCGAAAATCGGACGCAAGAAAAATGCAACTTATTGCGTTTTCTTGGTCCGACGCTTGCGGCAAAAAAGACGCATGCGTCGCACAACGCAACAAACAAAAACGCATGCGTCCCCCATGTTAAATATAGGGGCGCATGACGAGTGCGCACCCGACGCACACTAGCACAACGCTAGTGTGAACGTTACCTTACAGTGTCAGCCGCTTCCAGTGTACCTGCAGCCGATGCCCTTGCTAAAGAATTCTCCATGATCTGGAGGTATACCAAAGCCACTCTGGAGAAGTCCTCTGAATGGATGAAAAGGCATGCTAACGAGACATTTGGACCCAACAGCCCTCCAGCCAGGAGGTAAGGTATGGATTTCATAGAAATATATCTGCTTGAAGATGCTATCTTACAAGTTGCATCCCCGGTTCATCAGTCCTTACGATTAAGTTCTCAAGCAAATCAACATGGTATTCTACAAATTGAAGCCCTCAGCTTCATTATGCGTGCCTAACGTCTTCCATGTATCTCTCCTCAAGCCAGCCATCTTAAATCTCTTCTTTGAGGATCTGGGTACCACACCTGCACCAGTCAGTTCTGAGCAGGGCTGCCACTAGGAATTTTGGGGCCCCATACTGGCAAAATTTTCAGGGCCTCCTTGAGACTCCAGCCAGGCTCAACCCCTCGAACTGTCCACAGTCAAAAGATTTTTTAAGCTGCCACCACGACAAGGTAGACTTTTGGCCGAGCTCTACTCTACTCTATCCTATTAATCATTTGTTAAAATATCCAATACAATTTAGGTATATTTTTATTTATTTTTCAATTTTTAAAATGACCAATAATATCACATACAGGGGACAAATACCACCGCACCATGACCAGACACCATATTACTACCACATAGTGACCTATACAGGTCCTTCTCAAAAAATTAGCATATAGTGTTAAATTTCATTATTTACCATAATGTAATGATTACAATTAAACTTTCATATATTATAGATTCATTATCCACCAACTGAAATTTGTCAGGTCTTTTATTGTTTTAATACTGATGATTTTGGCATACAACTCCTGATAACCCAAAAAACCTGTCTCAATAAATTAGCATATCAAGAAAAGGTTCTCTAAACGACCTGAATCAACTAATTAACTCTAAACACATGCAAAAGATACCTGAGGCTTTTATAAACTCCCTGCCTGGTTCATTACTCAAAACCCCCATCATGGGTAAGACTAGCGACCTGACAGATGTCAAGAAGGCCATCATTGACACCCTCAAGCAAGAGGGTAAGACCCAGAAAGAAATTTCTCAACAAATAGGCTGTTCCCAGAGTGCTGTATCAAGGCACCTCAATGGTAAGTCTGTTGGAAGGAAACAATGTGGCAGAAAACGCTGTACAACGAGAAGAGGAGACCGGACCCTGAGGAAGATTGTGGAGAAGGACCGATTCCAGACCTTGGGGAACCTGAGGAAGCAGTGGACTGAGTCTGGTGTGGAAACATCCAGAGCCACCGTGCACAGGCGTGTGCAGGAAATGGGCTACAGGTGCCGCATTCCCCAGGTAAAGCCACTTTTGAACCATAAACAGCGGCAGAGGCGCCTGACCTGGGCTACAGAGAAGCAGCACTGGACTGTTGCTAAGTGGTCCCAAGTACTTTTTTCTGATGAAAGCAAATTTTGCATGTCATTCGGAAATCAAGGTGCCAGAGTCTGGAGGAAGACTGGGGAGAAGGAAATGCCAAAATGCCTGAAGTCCAGTGTCAAGTTCCCTACAGTCAGTGATGGTGTGGGGTGCCATGTCAGCTGCTGGTGTTGGTCCACTGTGTTTCATCAAGGGCAGGGTCAATGCAGCTAGCTATCAGGAGATTTTGGAGCACTTCATGCTTCCATCGGCTGAAATGCTTTATGGAGATGAAGATTTCATTTTTCAGCACGACCTGGCACCTGCTCACAGTGCCAAAACCACTGGTAAATGGTTTACTGACCATAGTATTACTGTGCTCAATTGGCCTGCCAACTCTCCTGACCTGAACCCCATAGAGAATCTGTGGGATATTGTGAAGAGAAAGTTGAGAGACGCAAGACCCAACACTCTGGATGAGCTTAAGGCCGCTATTGAAGCATCCTGGGCCTCCATAACATCTCAGCAGTGTCACAGGCTGATTGCCTCCATGCCACGCCGCATTGAAGCAGTCATTTCTGCCAAAGGATTCCCGACCAAGTATTGAGTGCATAACTGAACATTATTATTTGATGGTTTTTTTGTTTGTTATTAAAAAACACTTTTATTTGATTGGATGGGTGAAATATGCTAATTTATTGAGACAGGTTTTTTGGGTTATCAGGAGTTGTATGCCAAAATCATCAGTATTAAAACAATAAAAGACCTGACAAATTTCAGTTGGTGGATAATGAATCTATAATATATGAAAGTTTAATTGTAATCATTACATTATGGTAAATAATGAAATTTAACACTATATGCTAATTTTTTGAGAAGGACCTGTATTACCACATATAAGGAACAAATACCGCCACACCATGTCCAAATGACATACTACCACCACAGTTACCGAATAATATCACATACAAGGGACAAATACCACCGCACCATGTCCAGACCACATATTACCACCACATGATGACCAATAATACCACATACAAGGAACAAATACCACCACACAAAACCTTCAGATTGATTAGATTGCAAGATCTATCAGTGGAGCACAAGGAGAGTGTGTCCTGCTCCTTCAGATGCTAGCCACGCCCCTCTAATTGCATCTTTTTTGCAATTTCACCGCACTTGGAATTTTTTTTTCCGTTTTCCAGGACACGATATGTTAAAACCAACCATGTAATTCAAAAGTACAACTTCAGAAAGAGAACAATGTACCCGCGCTATAAGACAAAATGCATTGATTAAACACTAAAAATATATTAAATACCTGTTGGATGAGGGTGATGCTTGAAATGTTCAGTAATGGGGAAGGTCGAGTCAAAGATATGTAGAATTGGACTAAAATAAGGAAAAAGAGGATGTTTAGTACAATCATGATGTGCTGGAGCACTATGTGGCGTCTTGAATATATTGGTGCCCCCTTTAAGAGTAAAATGACCAAGTGCTACTAGGAGGCACTACTAAATAAAACTTAGTGTCTGTGAGATAAAAACATATATACTATAAAAACACTTAGCGACCCCTCAGGTTGTGAGCTATCCACATAGGGCAAGTACTACAAGTATCATAATTTTTTTAAATGAAAGCTTGGTACTTGTGACAGAGGTACGGTCGTGGATTGTTCGAAATATGTCAGTGGAAACTTGGCGGTAGCGGTAGAAAATGTTTACTCAGCTTATAGTCCTTATTGTTCTTGTTCGTCGGCTTGCAGGCAAGTTCTGCGAGCGCTGTTCCGGCAGGGGTCAAGCACTCGCTCAGCCTGGAATACAGAGATCCTTGTGCGGTACTCAGCAGGACCTTCGTGACGTTCAGGTCACGTGACTAGCACAGTCATGTGATTCCCCCGGAGTAAGTACAGATCGCAGTAGGAGCCAAAAAACCAACGCGTTTCGAAATGTCAGCGGATTCCTTCATCAGGGATGGTTGACATCAAATACTGATGTTCGTAATGGAGAAGTGTCCATCAGACACCCCCATTACTAACCTGGTAATAAAAAGAAATAAACGCACACAAAAAACCTGTATTGTAAAAAAAAAAAAAAAAAAAATCAGCGACACTTTCCTCGATTGACGTTTTTATTACAAAAGAAAAAATCCTTTTTCAATCTGGCGTAGTCCAGGAAATCTGACAGATTTCTACAAATGGAAACTTAAAAAACAGAAAAAGAGAGAAATAAAGGCAATGCACTCTCCCTCATTCACCAATTTATTAGAAAACAAAAAGTTCCCATGCAGGTCCAATGTAGTCCATGGCGTTCCCAAGAAGATCTCCTAATCCGATGCACAAAGACTATGAATCCTTGTTCCGAGAATGCAGCTCCATAGGTTGTAGCTGCAACCACTCTGGGTCCCTCTGATTTCACAAAACTTGGCAGCTGTGATGAGCGGTGACGTTACCGAGTGACTAACATTACTGCTGTTCTCAGTCACCGGGGTCTCACAGAGCGCGGCAGTGCAATTTTAGATTATGTTGGGAGGTTGTGAAATTATGTATCTGCCGGTTATCTATTCTCTTTCATCAGGGTCCTTGCCTGCTTCAATTTCCTGGCTTCTTTGAGCTATGTGCATAAAAATCAGTCGCCATATGGATAGGCAAGAAAATAATCCGCACTCGCATTGCACACATGACATAAATTCGACCACATGGATTCCACTCGTTCAACTTTTCAGGAGTGGAATCGGACAGGCTTTCTATACGCGAATGTCAACGAGGCCTTACACTGACAATCAGACTGTATGCCATACAATTGTAAGGAACAAGCAGGTACGCGGGATGCAGTGACAAGCAGGAGACAGCAAGAGTTAACAGGTTCTTTATATATAGTTAACACAGCAGTAATACTTCACGGAGGGAGTATGGGGGTAAAAGTATATGGAAAAGCACAAAGTGTTAACGGTAACAGGGTAATAACACCGGGTCAAATAACAAGTTTACTTATCAGTCTCTGGTTCCTGGATGATGGACTCGCAAGATTATGAGGAGCCTTGACGTTAGGTTGCGAGCCTACTTTATTTTGGCCAAAATATTAAACCAATATCTCATATAATGTATGTGTTTATCATCTGCATACATTTTTTGCACTATATCATATCTTTTTTTGCAGGATGTGGCCAGGCCTCTTTTTTGTTGGTTAGGTTTTTCTGGGGCGTCTGTCACTGTGTGCTGCATATTCTAGTGCTGGGCAGCCCGCCGGTTCATACAAGGGGCGTCATTGATAGGCTGCATACCAGACACTGTGCACCACACTTACCAGTGTGACTGGCATCCTATGTGAGTTATATCAATATGCATTTTTTCTACTAGGCAGCCAACCCCTGCAATGTTTGGTTGGTGTGGGGGTGGCTGTTTTTATCAAGTAGTTTGCACCTGTGCCGCCCCTAGCCTTTATCAGTGGAGGCCTGCTGCATCCTGCTAAGTGTGCATTTGTCATCAGACAGGGTTTTGGGAAGGCTGTATTTCATGGTATGTATTTTTTCTGAGTTTTTTCTATGTTAGCTGTTTTTTGATATTAGTGGTAGGACTTGCAAGATTATGAGGACCCTTGAGGTTGGGTTGCGAGCTTACTTTATTTTGGCCAAAATATTAAACCAATACCTCATATATTATGCAGTATGGAGCATCATGTGTGGCCATTGTACAGTATGGAGCACTGTGTGGCCATTATACAGTATGGAGCATCATGTGTGGCCATTATACAGTATGGAGCACTGTGTGGCCACTATACAGTATGGAGCATCATGTGTGGCCATTATACAGTATGGAGCACTGTGTGGCCATTATACAGTATGGAGCATCGTGTGTGGCCATTATACAGTATGGAGCATCGTGTGTGGCCATTATACAGTATGGAGCATCAGGTGGGGCTCATTACACTGTATGGAGCAATATATGGGGCATGTTATTCTGTATGGGGCGCTGTGCGGTGCCCACAATACTGTATGGAGCAATATATGGGGCTCATTATAGTGCATGGAGCAATATATGGGGCTCATTATTCTGAATGGAGCATTGCGGTGCCCAAAATACTGTATGCAGGACTTTACTGTCTGATTTATGACCTATTGTAGAATGTACAATAGTTATCACTCATGTAATGTATGGGGGGACTGTATATGAGATGGGAGCCCTATAGGGGGCTGCACTGTACAGTATATGTGTTTGGGGGGCACCGTTTTGAAGTTTGCCTCAGGCAGCAGTGTGGCTAGGTTCACCCCTGTTTATCATATGCATACATTTTTTGCACTATATCATGTCTTTTTTTGTAGGATGTGGCCAGGCCTCTTTTTGTTGGTTAGGTTTTTCTAGGGCGTCTGTCACTGTGTGCTGCATATTATGACGCCTGTTAATACAAGGGGCGTCACTGATAGGCTGCATACCAGACACTGTGCACCACACTTACCAGTGTGACTGGCGTCCTATGTGAGTTATATCAATGTGCATTTTTTCTACTAGGCAGCCAACCCCTGCAATGTTTGGTTGGTGTGGGGGTGGCTGTTTTTATCAAGTAGTTTGCACCTGTGCCGCCCCTAGCCTTTATTAGTGGAGGCCTGCTGCATCCTGCTAAGTGTGCATTTGTCATCAGACAGGGTTTTGGGAAGGCTGTATCTCATGGTATCTATTTTTTCTGAGTTTTTTCTATGTATGATGTCCCTAGATGATGGAGGCTGGAACATCCCACGATGGTATCGCAGGTGGCGCGAGAAGTCCCTGAGTCGGTCCTGAAGATAAGTGAAGCACTGTCTCCTTCCTGTGGTCTCTTGATGCTGTCCACAAGCAAGTCGGAAGCACCGCAGGAGATGTACAAAGTCCCGAAGTGAAGACCGCAGTTTCACTACTACAATCAGCGTGCACCGTAGGATCGGTACTGTGTTGTGTGTCTGAAGTCGTCAGCGGTACAGACCGGTTAGTACTGTTAAGGTCAGAGGGTAGCTTGGAAATGTCCCCTTGCTGCAAGAGAAGGTTGACTTCCTCTCCATTGACCGACGCCAACTGACAATGCCGCGTGATTTGATTACAGCCCCCACTCAGACAGACTTTCCAGTTTGTCTCGAGGAAGCCTTTCTCGCACAAAGACACGGTCTCCGACCTAAAGATCTGTTGCCTGCAGTGGAGTTCTTTTAGCATGTTCCAACTCCAAAGCCTGGTCTGTGCCAACCGATGTAAAGTCTGCAGGCGATGACGATGTTCATCAACCCATGAGGACACCCCCGTCCGCGGATAGTCCTCTTCTGAATCCAATTGTAACTCAGTAATTTCCTTTCCATCCCAGCCGAACAAGAGGGAATATGGAGTATAACCCTTGGTTCGGTGTACTCAATTGTTATATATCCACACCAACTCTGAAACATACTCAGGCCACCGGGCTTTCCGATCTTCTTCCAAAGTTTTCAACATTTGAATTCATGTCCGGTTGAACCATTCACAGGTGACATTTCCCTGAGGATGATAAGGTGTGGTGTGGGATTTGTCAAACTGGTACATGCGATGTAATTCTTCCATCACTTTTCCCAAGAAACAGGCTCCCTGATCAGAATAGATCCCTTACGGACAACCATAAAGTTGAATGAAATTTTTGCAAATGGCATGTGCAGCTGATTCCGCAGTCTGATCCCAGGTTGGAGTCACAACGGCAAATTTTGTGAAGTGATTTACCATCACTAAGAAGTGTTCATAACCCTGACGGGCCGGCCCGATGGTCGGTTATTGCATTCACGGACACCTCCCCGCTCCGGTCCTTCCCCACAGTGACTGTCACCCTCTGCTCCTGTTCACGCATGCACGCTTCACTTCCTATCTCTGAGAAAGTCATACGAGGGTTTACATGCACATGCTCCCGCAGGGCCTGTTTCGTCAGCACGTCCCGCAAGCCTGTCACTAAAAGGTTTTGTAGCATTATGTCCATAGGGCCTATACCAATGCCATCTTTTCTAACAATCGCAGTACGTAACTCCTGCAGTGCGTTCATGTACTGAGTCACGGTGGCCCCCTCCCTCTGAATGCGACTAAAGAGAAGTGTCCTCAGTTCCCCTATGTCTGTGGGATCCCCATGGGTCTCTTCCAAAATTTGCAACACCTTATTAAAGGTGTCCCACTCTCTGGGGGTCCGTAACATAACTGAGTCCCTCGCTTCCCCATCTATTGCCATGATAGCCACCTCCGCTTCCAATGCAGGAGTCATGGGGTGCATTCTCATCATACCCCTCGTGTTCAGTCCAGCTCCACAGCATGGTGTTAATTCCTGTAAACTTTGGCAAACTGTTCAACATTGCCCCCCCGTGATATACTGGATCTAGCGGCCACCCCAACGGCTTGGTCTGCTGCCTCCATGTTGTTTGACTGCATCCTGCCAACTATGCCAAATGTAAGGTATTTGCAGGTACGTGGGATTCAGTGACAAGCAGGAGACAGTGCAAGAGTTAACTGGTTCTTTATACATAGTTAACACAGCAGTAATACTCCACGCAGGGAGTATGGGGGTAAAGGTATATGGAAAAGCACAAAGTAACAAACGGTAACAGGGTAATAACAAAGGGTCAAATAAGTTAACTTATCAGTCTCTGGTTCCTGGATGATGGAGGCTGGAAAATCCCACGATGGATCCTGTCCTGAAGAAGCACTGTCTCTGCATGGCGGCAAAGTATCCTGGCCTTCCTACACATAGTCTCTTGATCCTGGAATGGGGTGCTGTCCGCAAGCAAGTCTGAAGCACTGCAGGAGATGTACAAAGTCCCGAAGTGGAGACCGCAGTTTCACTACAATCAGTGTGCACCGTAGGTACTGTGCTGCGTGTCTGAAGTCGTCAGCGGTACAGACCGGTTAGTACTGTTGAGGTCTGAGGGTAGCGTGGAAATATCCCCTTGCGGTACAAAGTCTGAGTGGAGGCCGTTATCAAATCACGCGGTCCTGTCAGTTGGCATCGGTCAGTGGAGAGGGAGTCAACCTCATGCAGCACACGCCGAGTACCCGCCAAAAGCCCCGTTTTCACGCGCTCAGTCCCTTTTATTTCAGATCCGCCCCAAACAGTCAGGTGCAAAGGTCTGCTCCAGTCAGAAAGTCTTTCTCCCGGCAACAATTGTGACAGCCCCAACAGTTCCAGCCCGAACACACAGGAGAGACCTCTAGCCTGCTGCATCTTCCTACACAAGCAGCCATCAGTGTGCTGAGATAGGGCTAACAGAGGGAGCCCCCTCATACACACATGGCTCCGCTCCGTACACATAGCAAACAGACACGACTCCGCTCACCTCTTACTCGCGAGGCTCCTCTCCGTACACACGCGGTTCTGCTCCGTACACACCTAGATATGCGGCTCCGCTCCGTACACCTCGTACACACACGGCTCCTCTCCGTACACCTAGAAAGGCGGCTCCTCTCCGTACACCTAGATATGCGGCTTCGCTCCATACACCTCGTACACACGCGGCTCTGCTCCGTACACCTCGTACACACACGGTCCACTCCATACACCTCATATACACGCAGTTCCGCTCCGTACACACAGGGCTCCGCTCCATACACCTCGTACACACATAGCTCCACTCAGTACACCTCGTACACACACGACTCCGCTCCATACACCTCATACACACGCAGCTCCGCTCCGTATACCTCGTACACACCGGCTCCGCTCCGTACACCTCGTACACACGTGGCTCCACTCAATACACCTCGTATACACGCGGCTCTGCTCCGTACACCTCCTACACACGGCTCCGCTCCGTACACCTCGTACACACATGGCTCCGCTCCATACACCTCGTAGTATATACGTGACTCTGCTCCGTACACCTTGTACACACACGGCTCCGCTCCGTACACCTCGCATATACGTGACTCTGCTCCATACACCTCGTACACACGGCTCCTCTCCGTACACCTCGTACACACACGGCTCCATTCCATATACACGCAGCTCCGCTCCGTACACACACGGCTCCGCTCCATACACCTCGTACACACGTAGCTCTTCTCCGTACACCTCGTACACACACGGCTCCGCTCCATATACACGCAGCTCGTACACATGTAGCTCCATTCAGTACACCTCGTACACACGTGGTTCCGCTCCATACACCTCGTACACACGCAGCTCCGCTCCGTACACCTCCTACACCCTTGCAGCTCCGCTCCGTACACCTCCTATACACGCAGCTCCCCTCCGTACACCTCATACACACGGCTCTTCTCCGTACACCTCGTACACACGCGGCTCCTCTCCGTACACCTCGTACACACGTGGCTCCGCTCCATACACCTCGTACACACGCAGCTCCGCTCCGTACACCTCCTACACCCTTGCAGCTCCGCTCCGTACACCTCCTATACACGCAGCTCCCCTCCGTACACCTCATACACACGGCTCTTCTCCGTACACCTCGTACACACGCGGCTCCTCTCCGTACACCTCGTACACCCACGGCTCCACTCCGTACACCTCACACACACGGCTCCGCTCCGTACACCTCGTACACACACAGCTCTGCTCCGTACACCTCGTACACACACGGCTCTGCTCTGTACACCTCGTACACACACGGCTCTGCTCCATACACCTCGTACACACGCGGCTCTGCTACATCCACCCTGTAAACCCCTCCTGACCCCACACATAATCTTCCCCTCATCCAGCACCATGACAACCAGCACAGCAGAGTCCTGCATACACTGAGGCCCCTGATCATGTGACCCCTGACTCCTCCCCTCCTGTGACCTCATCACAGGTCCTGTGCGCACAGAACAGCCATATATGTGGTGTGCGGCTCTGCAGGTGGAGGTAGGTGCTGGAGATTCCCCATTACTGGGCGGGGGCAGGGGGCAGTAACCCCTTCATTCCCGGAGATAGTGCCCCCAGCTCTGCCATGTGTATATGTACAGTAATAGAACGCTGGCTGTGCTCATGTATACAGGGGAGGGCGCTCTGGTTTGGGGACAGATGGTGGAGATTACAGGGAATGGAAATGTCGGGTTTTTCTCTCCATAGAAATCTGGAGAAATGGAGAAACTGTAATTTCCCTAATTTTGGCTGTGAATACTTTTCTGCCCAATGATGACAGAAGTATTCTAGGAGTGATACCTTTATTGGCTAACCAGAAAATAATATGTTTGCAGCTTTCAGAGCACAGTGGCTCCTTCATTAGGCAAGATTACGAATAGATTAATAAGAAACAAGTACAATATTTAAAGAATAGTACAGCAGGGCATTTGTTAGGGGGTGGGAAGTGTGAGGAGTCCATACATAAGCCAAGGTAATCAAATGAGGCATTTTCTTACAAATGGAGATGCAGTGGGAATAATGTTCTTAGTAATCTGGAGTATGTCAGGTGGAGGTGTGAATTGTATCCATGTAGTGACTCATAAATCCAGGTGTTAAATTGAGTCCTAGTGTCAACGAATTAAACATATTCATTAGTTTGTATTCCCAAATTTTTCTTTCCCCGTGGTCCTTAAAATTACCTTTTAGTATTAAGACTGAAATTGTCTCTTCAGAGAGGAAGAGGACTAGAGCTCTAGTGCCAACTCTTGGAAGTAGCAATCCGAAGGCCAGCCTCACACTCAGCGTATAAAAATATGGTCTGTTTATTTACGGCCGTAATACGCAGAAAAGTCCCCAAAATAGTGGTCCGTATCTCCTCCGTAGGCAGGGTGTGTCAGCGTATTTTGCGCATGGCATACTCCGTATGTAATCTGTATGGCATCCGTACTGCGAGATTTTCTCACGGGCTTGCAAAACCGACATACGGACATAAAATGGATCCATGGGCTCAAATAATCGTAAAAACATATATACTGTGTGTATATATATATATATAGATAGATAGATAGATAGAATATATATATCAGTGAGACACATAATATATCTATAATATTACGCTGGGAGCGTCACTCTGTCCGAAGCCTTTATAGACTGCGCAAGCGCCGGCGCAGTCTGGACCCCACAGAGTGACGCTCCCAGGAGATCGCGGTATGTGTAAGCACTGAACGCACACCGCGATCTCCAACGGATAGCAGGGACGCGCCAGGAGGGTGAGTTTGAGCTATATTCACCTGTCTGTCCCGTCCCAGCGCTGCCCGCCGCTCTGTCCTCCGGGTCCTCTGCCTGTGACGTTCACAGTTCGAGGGCGCAATGACGCGCTTAATGCGCGCCGCCCTCTGACTGAACAGTCACAGCCAGAGGACCCGGAACACGGAGCGGCACGCAGCGCTGGATCAGGGCCAGGTGAATATAGCAAGTGTCGGGGGCCTGAACTAGCGGTGACTCCAGCACCTGACCCCCACAGCACGCCGGTGTCACCGCCTGCTCAGGCCCCCCAGCACTCGGGACCCAGCGACGATAGGTGAGTATGGTATTTTTTTTTTTTATATATCGCAGCAGCATACGGGGCATACACTATGGAGCATCTTATGGGGCCATCAACCATAATGGAGCAGTGTACGGGGGCATATACTATGGAGCATCTTATGGGGGCAATAAACCTTTATGGAACAGCGTACGGGGCATACACTATGGAGCATCTTATGGGGCCATCAACCATAATGGAGCAGTGTACGGGGCATATACTATGGAGCAACTTATGGGGGCCATAAACCTTTATGGAGCAGTGTACGGGGCATATACTATGGAGCATCTTATGGGGGCCATAAACCTTTATGGAGCATCTTATGGGGGCCATAAACCTTTATGAAGCAGCGTATGAGGCATATGGATGGGAACAGCAAATTAAAGAACGGTGGTGCAGGATAGGAGCAGCACATGACAGAATGGGGGCGCAGGATGGGTGCAGCACATGACAGAATGGGGGCGCAGGATGGAGCATCACATGACAGGATGGGGACGCAGGATGGAGCAGCACATGACAGGATGGAACGCAGGATGGAGCAGCACATGACAGGATGGGGCGCAGGATGGAGCAGCACATGACAGGATGGGGACGCAGGATGGAGCAGCACATACCAGGATGGAGACCATATACCAATATAAATGCTCGCCACCCGGGCGTAGAATGGGTTCAATAGCTAGTATATATATATTAATATATCATACAGCGCTAGATAGCTTAAAAGCCAGTAATTCAATTGCCGGCTTTTGCTATCTCCTTCTCAAACCCGACATGATATGAGACATGGTTTACATACAGTAAACCATCTCATGTCCCTTTTTTTTTGCATATTCCACACTACTAATGTTAGTAGTGTGTATGTGCAAAATTTGGGCGCTCTAGCTATTAAATTAAAGGGTTAAATCGCTGAAAAAATTGGCATGGGCTCCCGTGCAATTTTCTCCGCCAGAATGGTAAAGCCAGTGACTGAGGGCAGATATTAATAGCCTGGAGAGGGTCCATGGTTATTGCCCCCCCCAACCCCCCGGCTAAAAACATCTGCCCCCAGCCACCCCAGAAAAGGCACATCTGGAAGATGCGCCTATTCTGGCACTTGGCCACTCTCTTCCCATTCCCGTGTAGCGGTGGGATATGGGGAAATGAAGGGTTAATGTCACCTCGCTATTGTAAGGTGGCATTAAGCCAGATTAATAATGGAGAGGCGTCAATTATGACACCTATCCATTATTAATCCAATAGTATGAAATGGTTAAAAAAATACACACACATTATTACAAAGTATTTTAATGAAATAAATACACAGGTTGTTGTAATATTTTATTATACTGGTAATCCACCTGAAGACCCTTGTCACCTGGAACAAATGTAAAATAAACAAACAACAATATTCCATACCTTCCAATGATCAGTCTCGTCCCACGCTGTAAATCCATCTGAAAGGGTTAACTAATTTTACAAGGAGAAGCCTGCTAATGCAGCCGCCCCTGCCTGTAAAAACTCGGCGAATGAATGGAATGTAGGTGAATGACCTGTAGTTACCTCGAGTTGCGGGGATGCGCCCTCTGCTGGATGTCCTCATATGAACTCGAGCCTGGGAACTTTTCAGAATATTTTCCCACGCTCGAGTTCATATGAGGACATCCAGCAGAGGGCGGAATATTGTTGTTTGTTTTTTTTAATAATAACCTCCTCTCTCTTTTTTTGTTATTCCAAATAAAATTGTGAAATATTTTTTGCATTATCCCAATTTGAGTGTGCGGTGATTTACAATTATGCAATTTCTTTTTTTCATGGACTGAAACTTACATTACCGTTTTTGATACTACACGCCGATCTGAAATCAGACATTTTTGACTGTTTGGGGAGCAAACAAGTAATCACTATAGTTATGAAAGCCATCAATGAAAAGGCAAGGAGAGCACTCGTTCGCAAAAAAACGTCTGAGTGAGCCTTTACGGCTGCCACCTGCAGGGTAGCCCAACTTTTAGCACATCTTCAGTTAATGTGTAGGAGCTAAGAGCAGGAAGACGGACAGTAATTCTAGGTGTGCACTGCATCTGTGCACTTAGCCTACAGGCTTTTACTGGAGTTTTTCCCAAAGCATAGTGCAATACGCCCATAGGCGACCACTCACCCTAGGATGGCCAAAAGTGTCTTCTTTCAGCCTTTGTCTGGTAGGTATACATCTGTATACACTTTAACTGTATTATATTGTAAGTAAGTAGCAGTAAATAGGATCACAGTGGGCATGGGATTTCTATAAATCACACCCATTATGCAAATGGGTTATGTACAAAACGCTGTAATTCTTAATCGTGGGCACGTACCCTTGGATGAAACTAGCATTGATCTTACTGACTTTTATCCTGGAGTTCAGGGCCTTCTAATCAATTCAGGTTTCTCATTCACACACAGAAACAACCAGAGTGCATTGATGTCCAGGATAACTCCTGTTATGACAGTGCCTCATCCTATGATTACAGACATCTGAATCTAGAATTTTTGTTATCTAATAATCATTTAGACTCTGGCAGATTTCAGATGTGGTGAGATATACAACGGTGCGGTGACCTCTGCCTCCATAACGTTAAAGGTATTGTCCTGCCAGATGATTTTCTCTTGGGAAAGATCATCAATATCATATCGGTGGTGGTCCAACATGCTGTATCCCCATACATCAGCTGATGCCAGCTCTTAAATAGGAGCGGATCTGCAGTACTCAATAGGCCATGTTCACACTAGTGTCTGAAGTTCCAAACTGAACAGCAGAAAATAGTCCTTGGTGTTTGCCATGTTAAAGTTCGGCATGCAGTATTACCTTTTTCCGTAAAGCCGCTTTCAAACATCATTTTCCAGTGGAAATCAATGGTCCTGGAAAAATAAAATGAATAACGCATGAATGTCATCTGTATGATTTCCGTATTTTGATGTTTAACCCCTTCACCTCGAAACCTGTTTTCACCTTCCTGACCAGTCCAATTTTTAAAATTCTTACCACTTTCACATTATGAGGTAATAGCTCTGGAACACTTCAATGGATTCCAGTGATTCTGAGTTTGTTTTTTCGTGACATATTGTTGTTCTTGATAGTGGTATAATGTCTTTGATATTACTTACGTTTATTTGTGAAAATGTTGGAAATTTGGCAAAAATGTTGAAGATTTTGCAATTTTCAAACTTCAAGGAGTTTTCTAGAGGCATAGTTACAGTAATAACAGTAATGTTTTGGTTTTATTGGTGCATGAATTTATAATGTGGTTGTGTGTGTAAGTTGTGCTGAGTACATTAGATTATAAAAGTGTGTAAGTCTGCAAGCTTTTCTGAAGAAATGGGTAAACAACTTTGTTCAAGCTTGAGCTGCCATGGAGTTACCGCAACAGATCAGAGCCAGAAGGCAGCAGCATCTGATGGTTCCTGCTTCGCTGCTGAGAAGAAGCCATTCTCCGGTGTATTGAATGTGTTTGTTTTCTTTCAGCAGGACAGGGGTTAACCGGTCATGTGGAAATCCCTGCATTTAGCTGTGCTCTGTTAGCCACTCCTCTCTCCTATAAACGCTAGGCCTTCTGGCCAGATCCTTGCTGAGATCGCACTTACTACCTAGATCTGGAGAGGGAGAAGCTGGTGTTTGAAGAGCTGGAGGAGTTTATTGTGCGACTGTTGCTTGGTTTGTATGCTTGGAAATTCCTCATCTTTACCTGCCTTATTTTCTTCCCCATTCCTTCACACCCTGATGAATACCTCTGTTATTTGTCATAGTATATTTTGTGTGAGTGGAATTTTCTTTTACCCTTGTCTTTGTTACCCTTGTCTTTGTTACCCTGTCTGTCAGGTTGGTGTACTGCAGTACACGGTAGCACCTCTCTTCCCCTGGTGGGGGAAGGGGACAGACGCAGGGCTGCAGTTAGGAGACATGGCAAGGGCGGAGGCCCCGGCATCCTCACCATCTGAGGTATCCCTGGAACAGGGCGAGCTAGGGCACCCCCTAGTGTTAGAGCCAGGAAAGGTGCCCCTGGTCCCAGTTTACTCGACAGTCCTATCATGACATGAGATGCTTGTTCAAACTCACCTGTGGCAAGGAACAGGTGTGGGCAATATGAAAATCTCACCAGAAACCAGATATATAGGGAGAAGTTGACTAAATATTTGCATTGTGTGTCTGTGTGTGCCACACTAATCGTGGAGAACAGAAAGAGAAGAGACCTGTCTGAGAACTTATGAACCAAAATTGTTAAACAATATCAACAATCTCAAGGTGACAAGTCCATCTCCAGAGATCTTGATGCTCCTTTGTCTATGGAGCGCAACATAATCAATACGTTTAGGCCATGTTCACACTTTGCGGTTTTTACCGCGGAACCGCGGCGATTTTGCAGCTGCGGGTCCGCAGCAGTTTCCATAGCGTTTACAGTAACCTGTAAACCCTATGGAAACCGCAAACCGCTGTGCACATGCTGCGGGAAAAACCGTTCGGGAACGCAGCGGTTTACAACCCGCAGCATGTCACTTCTTTGTGCAGAATCGCAGCGATTCTGCACCCATAGGAATGCATTGATCCGCTTACTTCCCGCATGGGGCTGTGCCCACCATGCGGGAAGTAAGCGGATAATGTGCGGGTGGTACCCGGGGTGGAGGAGAGGAGACTCTCCTCCAGGCCCCGGGAACCATATTTGTGGGTAAAAAAAAGAATTAAAATAAAAAATAAGCTATACTCACCTCTCAGCGCTGCACGCTACCGTCCGGTCTCAGGATTGCTATGCGACCAGGACCTGCGGTGACGTCGCGGTCACATGACCGTGACGTCACGAAGGTCCTTCTCGCACAGCATCTTTGGAACCAGACCGCCGCCTGCAGCGCCGAGGAGATCGGGACGTCAGAGGGTGAGTATAACATTATTTTATTATTTTTAACATTACTATTGATGCTGCATATGAAGCATCAATAGTAGGAGTAAAATCCCGCAGCGGAACCCGCAGGACAAAATGTGATAAATCTGCAGGGATAACCGCAGCGTGTTTGCCCTGCAGATTTATCAAATCCGCTGCGGGAGAACCCGCAGGGACCTGACGCTATGTGTGAACATAGCCTTATAATCCACTAGATGGTGGCCCGATTCTAACGCATCGGGTATTCTAGAATATGTATGTCCACGTAGTATATTGCCCAGCCACGTAGTATATTGCCCAGCCACATAGTTTATTGCCCAGTCACGTAGTATATTGCCCAGCCACGTAGTATATTGCCCAGCCACGTAGTATATTGCCCAGCCACGTAGTATATTGCCCAGTCATGTAGTATATTGCCCAGTCACATAGTATATTGCACAGAGCCACGTAGTATACAGCACAGAGCTACATAGTATATTGCCCAGTCACATAGTATATTGGCCAGTCACGTAGTATGCACCATATCCCTGTTAAAAAAAGAATTAAAATAAAAAATAGTTACATACTCACCTCCTGGAGCCTCCGGATCGAAGCGGCCGGTTCCCAATGCATGTCGCGCAGTCCGGTGTGAAGATTGCATTGCGGTCTCGCGCGATGATGACGTAGCGGTCTCGCGAGACCGCACGTCATCATCTCGCGAGACCGCAATGCATGCAGCGGTCACCGGGGCATCGCGCGGAGCGTGAAAGGCCGGTTCCTGATCCGGGGGGCCACCGGAGGGTGAGTATGTAACTATTTTTTATTTTTTTTATTATTTTTAACATTAGATATTTTTACTATTCATGCTGCATGGGCAGCATGAATAGTAAAAAGGTGGTCACACAGGGTTAATAGCAGCGTTAACCGAGCGCGTTACACTGCGGTCAACGCTGTCATTAACCCTGTGTTAGCGGTGACCGGAGGGGAGTATGCGGGCGACAGGCACTGACTGCGGGGAGGAAGGAGCGGCCATTTTTTTCCGGACTGTGGCCGTCGCTGATTGGTCGCGGCAGCCATGACAGGCAGCTGCCGAGACCAATCAGCGAATGAATAACCGTGACAGAAGGACAGACGGAAGTGATCCTTAGACAATTATATAGTAGATGGCACTGTAGCTAATCTCCCTGTACATGGACAGCAGAGCAAAATGTATGAAACGTTACAATGCAGGATAGTCCGAGTAGTGGATAAGCAGCCCCAATCAAGTTCCAAAGAAATTCAAGCTGTCCTGCAGGCTCCAGGTACATCAGTGTCAGTGCAAACTATCTGTTGACATTTGAATGAAATGAAACGCTGTGGCAGGAGGCCCCAGAGGGTCCCACTGCTGACACAAATACATAAAAAAGGTAGACTTCCCTTTGCCAAAATGTTTGTAAGCCAAAATCCTTCGGGGTAAGCAACTTGTGGACAGATAAGACTGTTATGCATGTTGTTGTGCAACCACTGTGTCACGCTCCAAGGAGAGCCTGGAGGGGCGTAACTAAATGACCACCTAGCTCTTCACTAGAGCCAATGATAGTGTGGTTAGACTTGAACCCAGATGGATGCCAGGTGCTACTCCAGGACAGACCCTGTAGTCAGTCGCGTCAGCTTACCCCCAAGGGGCAGGGAAGCATTACCAGTCAGGAAATGGATAGTAGGAGGAGGGGGTTCAGCTGGTAGACAGATGCTGGATAAGGCATGGCAGGATAAGCGCAGGAACACAAGACAGACTCTGGCACAGAACACAGGTACTTCAGCTTGACAGGCAGAGGCAGTAGGACAGGTGCAGACAAGAAGGATCAGGACTGGGTAACAGCAGGATGGACAGTGCAGACAGGGTGGGTAGGGTCTGATTCGGGAAGCACATGTATAGGGCCCTTACAACTGGATAGCAGAAGTATGTTCTGATTTTGTTGCTAAGGCACTTCCCATATGGGGAGGGTGCCGTAAGTAACTAATGTCTCCCAGCCATTGGCTGGAGACATTTTCAAAAGCACGTGCAGCCCATTTAAAAAGCAGGGAGCGTGCACGCCTTAAACATTCTCCCAGGAGACGTGCCGTCCACAAGTTCTGGGAGGAAGCAGATGTTGCAGGAGTCTGGGTGGGTAAGTCAAAGGGACACATGTAGAGGTGCTGAGGCTGCGCTGACAGAGACCAAGAGAGAGCTTTTTGGTAAAGCACTTGTCACGGGTGTGTCAGATGCTACAGACAGTCGCTCTGCATCTGGCTGCAGAAGGTCTCTGCATTTGGTAGTGCAGATGCTTTCTTAATCCTTCTGACTTTTGGACCCAGTGGCAACCTCCCACCAGCTCTAAGTCTGCTTCAGGGAGTCGCCGGCGATATTCGCATTTTCCCTTGTGAAGGCTTGAAGCTTTAGCAATGTGTCATTACTAAAACGCATCACAAACCAGTCAGAGGAAATACTATTCTTCATGCCAGCAGTAGTCATAATAAACACACAATAAAGGCTATCCCAGTGGGTGAATTCACCAGAATTAAAAGAAACTGCAGCTCAGAGGGAGATTTAAAAGGAGAATATGAACAAATAGAGAGAAAACTGAAAAACCGTAAATACCCCCAATGGACAATCAACCGAGCGAAAAAAATTGTAGAGAAAAAAGAACGAAAGGAATTAATAACAACTAATAGGAATATTAATCGGAATATGGAGAAAAAACCGTATATTTGCTTTCAATATAGTCCGCAATTTGGAAAAATTAGAGATATTATTTATAGATATTTACCTATCCTCTATGAGGATGACCAGTTATATGATATACTAGGGTCGGGTATTAATGTAATTTCGAGAAGGGCACCAACCATTGGGAACCAATTAGCATCTAATACATTTCGTCCAGAGAAGGGTCCAAAAACATGGTTAAATTGTTCGGGCTTTTATAAATGTGGCACAAACAATTGTAGTACATGTAAGCACGCCCTGATATCCAAAGTATTTCAAAACATGGAAGGAACAATGGAATTTAATATCAAACAATATATCAACTGTAACCATACCAATGTTGTGTACAAAATCAATTGCAAAGAATGTAGTTTATCGTAAGTAGGATGTACTACGAGGAAACTCAAGACACGCATTAGTGAACACCTTCATGATATCAGTAGTACACAGGGCAGCAATAGAAATATATCGGCAGCATCTAGGCATTTTGTTACTCACCACAATCGTAGTACTGCTAGTTTCCAAATCCAGGGAATAGAGAAAGTCAATGTGCCTCCGCGGGGTGGAGATGCCAGAAGGCGGCTCCTAACGCGAGAGGCTTTTTGGATATTTCATCTAAATACCCGATTCCCGATGGGATTAAACAAACGAAATGAAACCATGTTACATTACTGTTAGGTAGGGAGTGATTTTTTATTGTATGTTCATTGTATTTTAGATTTGTTTAATGATTTTATATGAAGGACCTTAGAAAGTGTCATGTGACCTATTCAGGTAACCTGATTGGGCAAGTCTCCCTATATAGGGTAGCTAAACCAGATCAGGATATGGCTTTGAAAAAGATCTTTGGATCGAAACGCGTTGCCGTTGAGCCTTTCCAGCGCAGGGGCTTCATACCGGAGGGAGTCTTTACATTCTATGTATGTGGAATTTTATCGTTTGGATACCAATAAATATTACGTTTTATGGAGCTGGATCTCATCTACTTTTTCTTCGGAGGATTTACTCGTTTGCCTGCAACGGAGATCCGTGCACCTGCGATCGTCATTGGTGAGCTGGCTGCTTTTTCTCTCATTTGATTTACAGAACACAGGTACTTCAGCTTGACAGGCAGAGGCAGTAGGACAGGCGCAGACAAGAAGGATCAGGACTGGGTAACAGCAGGATGGACAGTGCAGACAGGGTGGGTAGGGTCTGATTCGGGAAGCACATGTATAGGGCCCTTACAACTGGATAGCAGAAGTATGTTCTGATTCTGTTGCTAAGGCACTTCCCATATGGGGAGGGTGCCGTAAGTAACTAATGTCTCCCAGCCATTGGCTGGAGACATTTTCAAAAGCACGTGCAGCCCATTTAAAAAGCATGGAGCGTGCACGCCTTAAACATTCTCCCAGGAGACCTACGTGCCGTCCACAAGTTCTGGGAGGAAGCAGATGTTGCAGGAGTCTGGGTGGGTAAGTCAAAGGGACACATGTAGAGGTGCTGAGGCTGCGCTGACAGAGACCAAGAGAGAGCTTTTTGGTAAAGCACTTGTCACGGGTGTGTCAGATGCTACAGACAGTCGCTCTGCATCTGGCTGCAGAAGGTCTCTGCATTTGGTAGTGCAGATGCTTTCTTAATCCTTCTGACTTTTGGACCCAGTGGCAACCTCCCACCAGCTCTAAGTCTGCTTCAGGGAGTTGCCGGCGATATTCGCATTTTCCCTTGTGAAGGCTTGAAGCTTTAGCAGTCGGCTTACTTCCTCTCTGGTGCTGTTGGATGCGTTTGGTGTTACCTCTCTTCTCAAGCCAGGTTGTCCCCCCCTTGTTTGTCTCTCTTCTACGATACGATACGATACGATACGCTTTATTGATCCCGTGGGAAATTATGGTATCACAGCAGCACAACTTACATCATAAAAATCATAAAATGAATTACTTAATTGACATGACAGTTTGTTGACAGAAGAACATTATACATTAGAATAGGACATACACAGCGGGTGAACTGAAAAGTAGAAGAAATAAAGTAGACAATCTCCTTTATGGTTTAACCCTAATGTTATTGTTGTACATCCCCATAGCAGTTGGCACAAACGATTTCCTAAATTTTTCCTTCTTACACCTCAGAAGTATTAGCCGGTTACTGAAGGTGCTCTTCTGTCTCATGAATAGCTCATATAGTGGATGTGCATTATTGTTCATAATTGCCATGCAAATTTCTACTCTTTAGTGTACAGAGGGGACTTACTTGTACTCATCCCCCCCTTCCCTATTCAGGACCTAGCTCATGGGATAAACAGGGCTTAGGTTTCTGTTGGCGATTGGTGTGGAATCAATATAGGGATAGTAAGTGAGGCATGGTGCTATTAGATCTGCCTAGAGGTCTCCACTCCCCATTTCCCTAGTTTTTGAGTTTCCTTGCCCTCATGTTGCACTTAGTCTTCCCACACTGTGCGTGACAGCACATCATTCTACTGTTTACTGAAAACAGAATGAGGCCTAAAAAGAAAAGAACACATTACCTACAGTCAAATATGATGGAGGTTCAATGATATTTTGGGGTTGTTTTGCTACTTCAGGCACTGGGTGCCTTTACTTTGTACAAGGCATCATGAAATCTGAAGATTACCTAAGGATTTTGGGTCCCAATATAGTGCCCAGTGTCAGAAAGCTGAGTTTGTGTCCTAGGTCATGGGTCGTCCAAACATACTTCAAGAAGCACCCAGAAATAAATAGAAACAAAGCACTGGAGAGTTCTGAAGTAGCCAGCAATGAGTCTGGATCTTAACTCCATTGAACACCTGTGTAGAGATTTTAAAATTGCTATTAGGATATGGCACCCTTCAAATATGTTTGCAAAAGAAGAGTGGTCCAAAATACCAGCTGAGAGGTGTAAGAAGTTTGTTGATGGTTATAGGAAGCGATTGATTGCAGTTATTTATTCCAAAGGGTGTGCAAGCGAATATTAAGTTGAGTGTGCCAACAATTTTGTCTGGCCCATTTTTGGTGTTCTGCGTGAAATCATGTCCAATTTTCCTTTTTTTCTGCTTTTTTGTGTTATGATACACTCAAAGGAAATGTGTAATTGTAATAATTTTCTTGGAGAAATACTTCATTGTTTGGAACAATTTTACGAGTGCTAACACTTTTGGCTATGATTGTAGATAGTCCAAAGTTCGATACGTTTTGGGCTCTACTTGTATTATTTTCATACTTTTGTTCTGTTATAAGGACAGACATATGAAAATAGCTAGGTCCAGAATCCATTGCGCCAGACAGACCCTATAGAGTTCCAACAGGGTTTAATGGATATCTTTACATACTTTAAAGGGAATCTGCTGCCATCTGAGAGAAGCATGATACAGGAGCAGAGATTCGGAATATAGTGGAGTGTCACTTACGGGGCTACGTGTTATATTTTTCACAAAATCACTGTTTTATCTACTGCAGATCTACCAATTCTCTGAACGCTGAAATGTGTATATCCTTGACCACACCACTGATTAGTAGCTTTCTGTGTACAGTGTGTAGGCAGAAAGCTACCAATCTATGGTGGGGTTATAGAGATCCCTATGAATATGGATGACTACACAGCAGCAGGTTTACTAGTCCTCTCATGGTAATCTCCTGCTGATGAAACTGTGATTTTATCAAAATGTTATGATTTCACATTGTCTCGCCTTTTTTCCATTCAGGTCCCTACAATATTGGATCCTATGTAAGAGAATTATCCAGATTGACCCACCAAGGATGGATATAGACAGGGACAAGATGGTGGAGAGGATATTACACCTCACCCTAGAGATCCTCTTCTGGATTACTGGAGAGGTGAGAGATTCTGATGACGTCACATTACATCATTCTTGTCTATGGGAATAACAGATGGACAGAACTGTAGAGGTGAGGACTCTGGAAATGTCTGTAGTGAGATTTATTAATGTGTCTCTCCATAACCAGGATTACACCGTAGTGAAGAAGACCTCTAGTGAGTGCTGTCAGGCCCCTGTGTCTGAGGGATGGAGAAGACCACTGAGCCCAATCATGGGACCTCCACCTCACCCGCTGATACATGAGGACATCAATGACCAGAAGATCCTAGAACTCACCTACAAGATGGTTGAGCTGCTGACTGGAGAGGTGACACTGCTGGGAATGCTGTGACATTATACAGTAACGCTATGGAGGGATCGGGGGATGACGGTATCATTGTATGTGTCAGGTTCCTATACGATGTCAGGATGTCACCGTCTATTTCTCCATGGAGGAGTGGGAGTATTTAGAAGGACACAAAGATCTGTACAAGGACGTCATGATGGAGGTTCCCCAGCCCTTCACATCACCAGGTAATAGACAGGACTAAATACACACGGCCTATAATTAGCTGTATGTAAAGAATGAATTCAGTGCCTGTATGTATTTCCTCCAGTTCTATCCAGTGAGAGGACAACACCAGAGAGATGTCCCCATCCTCTTCTTCCACAGGACTGTAACCATGAAAATCCCAATGTTCCTCAGGATCATCAGGATCATCAGGTAGATGGAGAGAAGGTGTCATGAGATCTCCCCTATGATGTGTAGAAGGCTGTGAAGGTCTTGTGCTCAGTCTTGTTTTATCCACCAGTATTATATGTTTTATACTTGTGTAATGAGAACGGTGGAGATGGCAGGATTAGAGATGATCATAGATGTGACTTCTCCATCTGTCTGTGAAGTTTACAATATTTGTTACAGGGTGAAGATCTGACCCATATTAATACTACAGAGACATATGTGAGGGATGATGAGCGGTGTAAAGAGGAGATTCCTGCAGATAACTGCACAAGTGAGTAGTAACCACCAATGCAATAAATAGTCTCTTATTTAAAATAAACAACAAAACTATTACTGTATAACCGACGTCACTTACACAGATGATAGAAGTGAACTGAATACTTGTTCGGTCAACTTCTGGCCTCCTCTTACACTTGAATGTTTGGCTAGGGTGAGACCTCTGGCTTTTCTCCTGAAAAATAAAGGATAGGATAATGCAAGGGAATGTATCATCAAAATAAAGAAAAAAATATAGCAAATGAAAAAATATAAAGTATTAATGTTGTTTTATTTTTTGTAATTTAAAAAGGTTTGATATTCCACTTTTAAACCCATATCGACCTATAATGTTCAGTTACATCATTTGTCTGGTCACTGACAGGCAGCATCATTACCGGCATGTGATGGTTGTATTATTCAGCCATCATCTGCTTCTGACAGCAGTGGGTGGAGCGGTGCGGGACATTGATGGTTTACCATGACAGCAGGGGGTCTGCTGAAGACCTCCATGTTCGTCATGACGCTTCAACTGTGTTCATAGAAGACCATAATTTTTGCTATATATTGTAGTGCTGTAGCCCTGCTGTGTATCGTAGGAGTGATCAGACTATTACAGATTCAAGTTCCCTAAGGAAACTAACAAATACAGTAAAAAAAAAAAAAAAAAAAAATATATATATATATATATATATATATATATATATATATATATATATATATATATATATATATATATATATATATATATATATACACACCCATATTTGGTATCATTAAATTCATAAAACGCAATCAAAATAAAATATAAAGTAAACTCATTTGATGGGTTAACAGCGTAACCAGAAAAGAAACCAAAACGCCAGAATTGTCTTTTTGGCCACCGCAATATTACGGTAAAATGCAATAAAAAGTGATGAAAACATTGTATCTACCCCACAATAGTATCAATCAATACATTAGCTCAGGGTGCAAAAAATAAGTACCGTATATACTCGAGTATAAGCCGACCCGAGTATAAGCCGACCCCCCTAATTTTGCCACAAAAAACTGGGAAAACTTATTGACTTGAGTATAAGCCTAGGGTGGAAAATGCAGCAGCTACCGGTGAATTTCAAAAATAAAAATAGATGCTCCATACCGTTCATTATTGCCCATAGCTGTGCCATATAGTGCTCTGCACCGTTCATTATTGCCCCATAGCTGTGCCATATAGTGCTCTGCACCGTTCATTATTGCCCCATAGCTGTGCCATATAGTGCTCTGCACCATTCATTTTTGTCCCATAGCTGTGCCATAGTGCTCTGCACCGTTCATTTTTGTCCCATAGCTGTGCCATATAGTGCTCTGCACCGTTCATTTTTGTCCCATAGCTGTGCCATATAGTTCTCTGCACCGTTCATTTTTGTCCCATAGCTGTGCCATATAGTGCTCTGCACCGTTCATTCTTGCCCCATAACTGTGCCATATAGTGCTCTGCGCCGTTCTTTCTTGCCCCATAACTGTGCCATATAGTGCTCTGCACCGTTCTTTCTTGCCCCATAACTGTGCCATATAGTGCTCTGCACTGTTCTTTCTTGCCCCATAACTGCCATATAGTGCTCTGCACCGTTCTTTCTTGCCCCATGACTGTGCCATATAGTGCTCTGCGCCGTTCATTTTTGTCCCATAGCTGTGCCATATAGTGCTCTGCACCGTTCATTATTGCCCCATAGCTGTGCCATATAGTGCTCTGCATCGTTCTTTCTTGCCCTATAGCTGTGCCATATAGTGCTCTGCACCGTTCATTTTTGCCCCATAGATGCTCCATAGAAAGCTCTGCCATTGCTGCTGCAATAATAATAAAAACAAAAGCCATACTCACCACTCTTGATTGCAGCTCCCGGCGTCTCGTTTCGGCGTCTCGTCCCGGCGTCTCTCCGCACTGACTGATCAGGCACAGGGCGCCGCGCACACTATATGCGTCATCGCGCCGCGCCCTCTGACCTGAACAGTCAGGGCTGAAAATCTTGGCTTATACTCGAGTATATACGGTATTCACAGAGCTCCATAAAGCTGAAAATGTTACGGGTCTTGGATAATGGCAACACAAGAATTTTCCTTTCTTTCTTTCTTTCTTTCCTTTTTTACAATGGTCATTTTTTTCGCATAGTAGACATGATAAATAAAAAAACAATTGTGGAATTTAACTTTTTTTTGCAATTTTAGCTCACATTTAGTTTTTTTCCTGTTTTCCAGTGCATCACATGATAAAATTAATGTTGTCATTCAAAAGTATAATTCATTCTACAGTAATCAAGCTCTTATATTTCTATGTGGATGGAAAAATAAAAAAGTTATGGCATTAGGAGGAAGGGGAAGAAAAATGAAAAGGAAAGCAACTAATAGCGTTTGTTGCCCAAAATCAAGAAAACAATATAAGGTGCATAATACACAGATTATAAGGTGCTCATAGTGCAATAGAGCCCCTGTAGTGGATAAAGAGTCATTGATACCTACTAGTGATGAGCGAGTGTACTCGTTGCTCGGGTTTTCCCGAGCACGCTCGGGTGACCTCCGAGTATTTGTTAGTGTTCGGAGATTTAGTTTTCGTCGCCGCAGCTGAATGATTTTCATCTGTTAGCCAGCCTGAGTACATGTGGGGGTTGTCTGGTTGCTAGGGAATCTACACATTTAATCAAGCTGGCTAATAGCTATAAATTATTCAGCTGAGGTGATGAAAACTAAATCTCCAAACACTAACAAATCCTCTGAGGTCACCCGAGCGTGCTCGGGGAAAACCAGAGCAACGAGTATACTCACTCATCACTAATACCTACACATAAAGAGCAGAGATGCCAATGGTGTGGGATCATAAAGCAAGCATGGTGGTCTGGGTCAGATGAGCTCCGAAACAAGGACAAGGCACAACACCCAACGCGTGTCACCACCGAAGTGTACCTTCCTCTGTCTGAGATTTCTGCAGGTGCAATGACATCAATTCATCTCCCCAGCTGAGCCTCAGTACACAGCACAGTCTTGAGCAGCGGGAGATTTGTTTTTTTGACAGTACATATTTGTAAACTGTGGGGTATAATACTGGTCCCAGGGACTGTGTGGTGAGCTGAATGAGGGACTGTTTGGAGACATCACACTGTGCAGAGGGGCATGGTGGGGACAACTTACCATGTATGGGGACTGAGTGAGGACATTATATTATGTAGGTGGGCTGTATGGGGACATTATACTGTGAAGGGGGCTGTGTGGGGACATTATACTGTGTAGGTGGCTATGTTCGTACATTATGCTACGTAGGTGGACTGTGTAGGGACATTATACTGTGAAGGGGGCTGTGTAGGGACATTATACTGTGTAGGTGGCTGTGTGGGGACATTATACTGTGTAGGTGGGCTGTGTGGAGACATTATACTAAGTAGGTGGGCTGTGTGTGAATATTATACTATGTAAGTGGGCTGTATTGGGACATAGTATTGTGCAAGGGGGATGTGTCTGGGTATCATACCTACCGTGCGAGGAAACATCATACTTTTGAGGAGACTGTGGGGACATCATATTGTGTTGAAAATTGTTGACCAATACACAAGAGCTGAATAACATAATCAGTATGATTTACTGTTTTACATAAACTTTATAAAAAGCTGTAAATTATGTGATTTTGTTTAGCTACTACAGGTAAGAAAACAAGTTGCTATAAGCCATATCGTCACATGTATTAACAGTAGCAGCGAGTCAGAAGACTAAATTCTGCTCAATATTAAGTGATAAAGATCAACATGAAACAATAATAATGTGCAGAATTAAGAAGCAACCCTGCTTTTCGGAGCACCTGTTGGGTACTCTTCCTGCACTCTGGCATATACAGGGTAACACAAACAAGCTGTACTCGCCCTCTTGAGGATTTGTGGGTACATTTAGAGTAGCAATAATAATAATAATCTTTATTTATATAGCGCCACTATATTCCGCAGCGCTTTACAGTTTAACCCCTTCCCAACCTTTGACGCAGCGTATGCGTCATGAAAACCTGTGCCATTCCGACCTGTGACGCAGCATATGCGTCATGGCCGGATTGGGCTCCTGCAGGCCGGGTGAAAGGGTTAACTGTAATTTCTCTAGTCACCTTCCACGACAGCCACTTCGGAGGTTGTCTTCCCCGCCCTAATAGGGGACAGGAACACAAGAGGTTAAATACCCCTCCCCTTTCTGCACCACCAGTTTTTTCCTGTCCCCTATGGGGCATGAGGAGATTCTGAAGGGGCTGCCGTGGCCGGCGACGGAGCTCCACTTACCGAGAAAGCCAGGCGGCATGGAGGTCGGGCTTCCCTCCTCAAATAATGCTGCTCCCGACTCCTCTCTTCGGAGGGACTCGGGACCTTCCCGCCCCTCCGGCGCTCCCTTCGGGAGTAATGCGGGGCGGTGACGTGCTTGCCGGGGGGCCTCCTGCAGCCCCCCGGCTCCCTCCTCCCATGGCTGCAGCGCTGGAGGTGGCGCGCTTCCCGGGCTGTGGCCGGAGGCCTGACTACTTCCGGGTTAACGTGCATCACTTCCGGTTCAATCAGGAAGCGTTCCATGGAGCGCACGCCGGCCGGCAATGGCGTCCAGGCAGCAAAACACGCCATACAGCAGCGTTTTCGGGGGCGTTCCAGGACCCTACCCCAATCGGGCTACACGTGGGGGGAGGAGCACTATCACGCTGGGACCACCGATCCTTTATAAAGAGATCCGGGTAGCAAGGTAAGCTGTCTGACTGTTACACTGACGGACATGGACGGTGACAGACCCCCTTGCTCTGCATCTGCAGATGCCAGCGTTCCCCCTCCTACCAAAGTAAGTAGCAGGTGTCGGGCCCAGCTATCCCTTATATACGTATGTATGTGCATTCATGTATATGTAGCTATATACCCCTAAGTGGCTTAGCAAACCCTATCTCTCTCTCTCATAGGGAGAAAAGGTTTCTGATCCTAAAAAGTCAAGCCGCAAATGTAAAGTGTGTACGGCCAAACTCCCATCAACATACGGGAAAAAGCTCTGCCAATCCTGTACGGATAAGGTCCTACGCGCTGAACAACCCTCACTGCTTTATAGCATTAGATCCCTCATTAAAGATGAGGTCCATTCTTCTATGGCTACCTTCTCACAGATGTCGGTGCCTCAGCCACCCCCTCCAAAAAAGAGGAAAAAAGCCCCAGTAGAATCCGACCCGGACTCGGGAGAGATCCAGTCCTCAGGTTCAGAGGATAACTGGGAAAACGAAGGCTCCACTTCTACCCCCACCTGTAAATCAGAAAGCAAAAAATATTATTTTAGTTCTGAGGACATGAGTGACCTAATCGGTTTAGTAAGAGGCACCATAGGGGTAGAGGATGAAGAAGTTACACTCACAGTACATGATGAGATGTTTGAGGGTCTGAAACCCAAAGATCAAAAAGGGTTTCCAGTACATAAGAATTTATGAGATCTAATTCTGCATGAATGGGACCTCCCTGAAAAAGGTCTGACTGTACCATCGGAACTAAAAAACCGGTACCCATTGGATGGGGATAACTCCTTATGGGAGACCCCGAAAGTGGATGTACAGGTGTCCAGGGTAACTAAAAAAACTGCCCTTCCCTTTGAGGACTCTTCGCAACTCAAGGATCCGATGGATCGTAAAATAGAGAGTTTATTAAAAAAGTCCTGGGACACCTCCACAAATCTGCTAAAGTCTAATATAGCCTCTACTTGCGTGGCCAGATCTCTATTTATTTATCTGGTTACGCAAACTTGAGGATCACTTGACACAAGGCACCCCAAGAGAGGAGATTTTAGACTCCCTACCCTTGCTACAGAAAGCAACGGGGTTCCTAGCCGATGCTTCTGCTGAATCGGTACGAGTAGCCGCGAAAGCTGCCGTTCTCTCTAACTCATCCAGGAGAGCACTCTGGATAAAATCCTGGGGAGGCGATTTTGTCTCCAAGTCCAAATTATGTAGCATACCTTTTCAGGGTCATAATGTATTTGGACCCGTTCTGGACAATATTTTGGATAAGGCGGCAGATAAAAAGAAATCTCTCCCTGAGCAGAAGATCCCCAAAAAACGCTTTTTTCGTCCCTCCCGTGACCAATCCTCGCAGAGAGGAAAAGGCAAAACGGGAAGGTGGAGTTATCCTAAGGGAGGCAGGGGCAAAAATATCCTGGCCCCTCAGGCCCAGCAAACCCCAGATAAGCAATGACTGTGCTCCGGTCGGGGGTCGACTCTCACAGTTTTTCACCGAGTGGCAAACCATCTCTACAAATCAGTGGGTCCTTCGTACCATTCAAGAGGGATTAAAAATAGAATTCGTGAGACCACCCCCACAATGCTTAAAGATGACCTCCCTTCAAAACCCAGATCTCCAAAACTTCTTGTTACAAGATCTACAAAAACTAATGCAATCAAATGTGATTTCTCAGGTGCCGAAGTTAGAGGAAGGACGTGGTCATTATTCACGCCTTTTTCTGATTACCAAGCCGTCGGGGAAAAACAGAATTATCATAAATTTGAAACCCTTAAACGAATCAGTCCGATACAGGAGATTCAAAATGGAGACAGTCAAATCAGTAATCCCCCTCATCGGTCAAAATTGGATGATGGCGACTGTGGACCTGAGGGATGCGTATTACCATGTGTCAATCCATCCAGACCACAGGAAATTCCTCAGGTTCGCAGTCTCCAAGGGTCACCAGATCAAACATTTCCAGTTCAATGTTCTCCCCTTCGGCATCTCTTCGGCCCCTCGGGTTTTCACAAAGATTATGGTGGAAGCGATAATCTTCATCCGTCAACAGGGAATATGCTTATCATGGCTCCATCTGCCTCCCGTCTGGAAACAGACGTATCAAAGTCCCTAGAGATATTACAAACCCTGGGTTGGATCTCAAATCTGGAAAAGTCAGAGGTCCATCCCTCCACAAGAAGGAAATTTCTGGGGGTGCTACTGGACTTGGATGTAAGAACATCTTTTCTACCCAAAGGTCATCAAATCAACCTTGTCCGCAAGGTAGCCAAGTTCAGAGGCCAGTGTGCACCGACCCTCAGAGAATCGATGTCTGTACTAGGGTCCCTGACCGCATGTATACAATCAGTTTCCTGGGCCCAGGCTCACACACGAGCTCTCCAGACTTATGTACTACTACATTCCAGGAGACGACAGACTCCATTGAGTCAGAAGATACTTCTCCCTGGCCATGTGAAATCAGCGCTAAAATGGTGGCTAGATTACCAAAATCTCCAGAGAGGGGTCAGCTAGGACCACCTTCCCCTAAAAACACTCCGCTCAGATGCCAGCAAAAGAGGCTGGGGTGCGGTGGTAGAGGGTTTCCACTTTCAGGGACAATGGACATCGAACATCAGCAGCAGCTCCTCGAATCTAAGAGAATTGAAAGCTGTGGAGGAGGCCCTAAAGGCATCATCTGCACTGATCAAAAATCATCACGTTCGTATTTACTCGGACAATATGACCACAGTAGCCTATCTACGACACCAGGGGGGACAAAGTATGCCTCTCTAAAAGAAGTAGCTGCAAGAATATTTTTCTGGGCAGAGAAAAACCTTCTATCGGTCACAGCAGTACATCTGAGGGGATTGGACAACACTCAGGCGGATTTCCTCAGCAGGAAAGACATTCATCCAGGAGAGTGGTCCCTAGACCAAGCAGTGTTTCAGTCCCTATCCGAAAAATGGGGTACTTCAGAGGTGGATTTAGTCGCCAACAGGCAAAATGCGAAGGTAGAAACATTTTTCTCCCTTCATCACAACAAGGCACAGGGAATAGATGCCTTTTCACACCAGTGGAAATTCAACCTTGCATATGCCTTTCCTCCCATTCCCATGCTGGCGAAAACTCTGCAAAAAATCAGGACAGACGAAGTGACCACAATCTTGATTGCCCCATTGTGGCCCGGGAGGAGTTGGTAAGGCGCCCTATTAGATATGGCCCTGGAAGGTCCCTGCCTTCTACCTCAAAAGACCGATCTCCTACACCAGGGTCCCCTACTACATCCGGACCTGAACAGATTGAACTTGGCGGCATGGCTACTGAAGCCACAATCTATAAAAGCTAAAGGACTCTCAGATGATGTAATCCAGACCCTTCAAAAAAGCAGAAAGGCGGTAACCAATGCCATCTACACTAAGGTTTGGAAAAAATTTACGTGCTGGTGCTCCCCAGAAGTTCCAGACCCCTTCAATCCTGATATAGCGAGGTTCTTATAATTTTTACAGAAGGGCTTGGATATAGGCCTTACCCCTAGCACACTCAAAGTGCAAGTATCGGCCATTAGTAGCTTTTTTGACTCAAATTTAGCCAATCACCGCTGGATCAAGCGATTTTATGACAGCCGCATCCAGAATTCGTCCTACACTCCGTAATAGGGTACCCTCCTGGGACCTCAATACTGTACTTAACGCACTAACCCAGGATCCATTTGAACCCCTGGATGCTATAACCATAAAAAACTTAACTTTGAAAACAGTCTTTCTAGTCGCAATCACTACGGCTAGACGTATTGGTGAATTACAGGCCCTGTCAATACAGGAACTCTATCTAACGGTCACTGCGGATAGCATTGTACTAAAACTAGACCGGTCCTTTTTACCTAAGGTGGTCTCGAATTTCCACAGAGATCAGGACATTCTACTACTTTCTTTTTGCCCAAACCCCTCCAACCCTAAAGAACAGACCTTCCACACCTTGGATGTTCGCAGGGTGGTCTTATTTTACTTACAACAAACTGAAACCTGGCGAATTGATCAAAATTTATTCATTCAGTTCTTGGGACGAAACAAGGGAAAGAAGGCGGCAAAAAACACCATCGCAAACTGGATCAAACAGTCTATTTGCTTGGCTTATTCATCGCAGGGACTGGATCCACCTGCCTCTCTGAAAGCACACTCTACCCGAGCAATGGCAACATCGTGGGCAGAGAGGGGGAATGCCTCATCAGAGCAGATATGCAGAGCCGCCACCTGGTCGTCCATCCATACGTTCACCAGACATTACCGGCTAAATTTCAATAGGGATTTAACATTTGGCAGACGTGTTCTGCAGGCTGTAGTCCCTCCCTAGAGAAATTAGCTGTTGGTACTACTCCGAAGTGGCTGTCGTGGAAGGTGACTAGAGAAAATAGAATTATTCTTACCGTTAATTCGGTTTCTAGGAACTTTCCACGACAGCACTAATTTCCCTCCCTACCTGATATTCTTATTGGATGATTCCTGCACTTTTGTGGTAACTATACATGCTACTGTGTCCAGGAAAACACTGGCGGTGCAGGAAGGGGAGGGGTATTTAACCTCTTGTGTTCCTGTCCCCTATTAGGGCGGGGAAGACAACTTCCGAAGTGGCTGTCGTGGAAGGTTCCTAGAAACCGAATTAACGGTAAGAATAATTCTATTTTCACCCCCCCCCCCGTGGCTACGATCGCTCTGATTGGCTGTTGAAAGTGACTTTCAATCAGAGCGATAGTAATATTTCACCAATGAAAATTGGTGAAATATTACAATCCAGCCATGGGCGATGCTGCAATAGCATCAGCCATGGCTGGAGATCGCGATGTGCCCCCCCCCCCCCCCACCGCCACCGATCACCTCCCCTCCGTCCTCTGTCCTGTCATTTCCTGTCCTCCGCTCCCCTCCGTCCTCCTGTCCGCTCCCCCGCTGTCCGGTCCCCCCCCCCCCCCACCGCTGTCCAATCCCCCCCATCATACTTACCGACCTCCCGTGTGCCTCCCGGTGTCCATCCGGCTGCTGCATGGGCGCCGCCTTCTTGGAAAATGGCGGGCGCATGCGCAGTGCGCTCGAGGAATCTGCCGGCTGGCAGATTCGTTACAAGTACATTTTGATCGCTGTAATAGGTTCTATCACAGCGATCAAAATAAAAAATAAATAAATAAACGCCCCCTTTATCACCCCCATAGGTAGGGACAAAAATAAAATAAAGAAAAATTTTTTTTTTCTTTGTCCCACTAGGGTTAGGGTTGGGGTTAGTTCACACTGCGTCTAAGCAGTCCGTTAGACGGACTACGTTACACCACGGCATGAACGTGCTGTAACGTAGTCCGTTACGGCCGCCATTGACAGCAATGTCGGACGCATCACTAGCGCACGCCCACAATGGATGTACGCTAGGGATGTGCCGTCATTGAGTGACGGACCCGGAGACGCGGGCTGCAGCGTTTCCGGGTCCGTCACTGCTAGCGCAGATAGAGCTAGCAGATGCTCTATCTGCGCTAGCGCGATGCAAACGTCGGCACTTGCGCTAGCAGCAGCCCGTTCAGCACATACACTAATGGGCTGCTGCTAGCGCATGTGAACCTGACCTTAGGGTTAGGGTTTGGGTTACGGCTAGAATTAGGGTTAGAACTAGAGTTAGGGTTAGAATTAGGCTTTGTGCACACGGTGCGCATTTGGTTGCGGATCTGCAGCAGATTTGGCTGCGGATCTGCAGCAGATTTGGCTGCGGATCCGCAGCGGATTGGCCGCTGCGGATTCGTAGCAGTTTTCCATCAGGTTTACAGTACCATGTAAAAATATGGAAATCCAAATCCGCTGTGCCCATGGTGCGGAAAATACCGCGCGGAAACGCTGTGTTGTATTTTCCGCAGCATGTCAATTCTTTGTCCGGATTCCGCAGCGTTTTACACCTGTTCCTCAATAGGAATCCACAGGTGAAATCTGCACAAAAAACACTGGAAATCCCCAGTAAATCCGCAGGTAAAATGCAGTGCCTTTTACCTGCGGATTTTTCAAAAATGGTGCGGAAAAATCTCACACGAATCCACAACGTGGGCACATAGCCTTAGGGTTAGGGTTGGAATTAGGGCTAGGGTTGGAAATAGGGTTAAGATTAGGCTGTGGTTATGGTTAGGGTTAGGGGTGTGTTGGGGTTAGGGTTGGATTAGGGTTAAGGGTGTGTTGGGGTTAGGGTTGTGATTAGGGTTATGGCTAGAGTTGGGATTAGGGTTAGGAGTGTGTTGGGGTTAGTGTTGGAGTTAGAATTGAGGGGTTTCCACTGTTTAGGCACATCAGGGGTCTCCAAACGCAACATGGTGCCACCATTGATTCCAGTCAATCTTGCATTCAAAATGTCAAATGGAGCTCCCTCCCTTCCGAGCCCCGACGTGCACCCAAACAATGGTTTACCCCCACATATGGGGTACCAGCATACTCAGGACAAACTGGGCAACAATTATTGGGGTCCAATTTCTCCTGTTACCCTTGTGAAAATAAAAAATTGCTTGCTAAAACATTTTTGAGGAAAGAAAAATGATTTTTTATTTTCATGGCTGTGCGTTGTAAACTTCTGTGAAGCACTTGGGGGGTTCAAAGTGCTCACCACATATCTAGATAAGTTTCTTGGCGGGTCTAGTTTCCAAAGAGGGGTCACTTGTGGGGGGTTTCTACTGTTTAGGCACATCAGGGGCTCTGCAAACGCAACGTGACGCCCACAAACCATTCCATCAAAGTCTGCATTTCAAAAGTCACTACTTCCCTTCCGAGCCCCGACGTGTGCCCAAAAAGTGGTTTACCCCCACATATTGGGTATCCGTGTACTCAGGAAAAACTCAGCAACAACTATTGGGGTCCAATTTCTCCTGTTACGCTTGTCAAAATAAAAAATTGCTTGCTAAAACATCATTTTTGGAAAAGAAACATGATTTTTTATTTTCACGGCTGTGCGTTGTAAACTTCTGTGAAGCACTTGGGGGTTCAAAGTGCTCACCACATATCTAGATAAGTTCCTTGGGGGTCTAGTTTCCAAAGAGGGGTCACTTGTGGGGGGTTTCTACTGTTTAGGCACATCAGGGGCTCTGCAAACGCAACGTGACGCCCGCAGACCATGCCATCAAAGTCTACATTTCAAAAGTCACTACTTCTCTTCCAAGCCCCGACGTGTGCCCAAACAGTGGTTCCCCCCCCCACATATGGGGTATCAGCGTACTCAGGACAAACTGGACAACAACATTTCTCCTGTTACTCTTGTGAAAATAAAAAATTGTGGGCTAAAAAATAATTTTTTGAGGAAAGAAAAATGATTTTTTATTTTCATGGCTCTGCGTTATAAACTTCTGTGAAGCACTTGAGGGTTTAAAGTGGTCACCACACATCTAGATTAGTTCCTTGGGAGGTCTAGTTTCCAAAATGGGGTCACATGTGGGGAAGCTTCAATGTTTAGGCACACAGGGGCTCTCCAAACGCGACATGGTGTCAGCAAACGATTGGAGCTAATTTTTCATTCAAAAAGTCAAATGGCGCTCCTTCCCTTCTGAGCCCTACCGTGTGCCCAAACAGTAGTTAACCCTCACATGTGAGGTATCCGTGTACTCAGGAGAAATTGGCCAATACATTTTAGGATCCATTTTATCCTGTTGCCCATGTGGAAATGAACACACATGACGCTCCTTCCCTTCTGAGCCTTGCCGTGTGCACAAACAGTGGTTTCAAAACACATAAATAAGTATATATACGTGGGTAATATATACCGGTAAGCGCTAGGAAAATAACGAAGGGTGGTAGAAAAGAAATAAAATAAAATAGTAGCACAGTAAAACAAGCCTTGCTCAGAGAAATGTCCCGATCTCAATCTTCGAAGTAGACAAATGACCGCTGACAGAATGACAGTATATTCACCTGGCAAGGGCAATAACACTTCGGAACACTCAGAGGTAGTTCCTACCTGTATCGTAGGATGAAGAATCTTGAGCGCTCTTGTTCCGTGATGAGTCCTATCAGCGGGCACAGAAAGTCTGGACAAGTGGCTGCCCCGGCCGGCGGCAAGCCACAAACAGCTGGTCTCCGGGAGGAGACGGAGATCCTGCAGAGCTGACGCCGCGTGTGTCAGCGGCGGTACTAGCCGGCAGTGCGCAGGACCTGAGTGACGTAGCAAGTCACGTGACCATAACCCCCGGGAGAAATTGCCCAACACATTTTAGGATCCATTTTATCCTGTTACCCATGTGAAAATGAAAAAATTGAGGCTAAACGAATTTTTTTGTGAAAAAAAAAGTACTTTTTCATTTTTACGGATCAATTTGTGAAGCACCTGGGGGTTCAACGTGCTCACTATGCATCTAGATAAGCTCCTTGGTGGGTCTAGTTTCCAAAATGGGGTCACTTGTGGGGGAGCTCCAATGTTTAGGCACACAGGGCACTCCAAACGCGACATTGTGTCCTCTAAAGATTGGAGCCAATTTTTAATTGAAAAAGTCAAATGGCGCTCCTTTGCTTCCGAGCCCTGTCGTGCGCCCAAACAGTGGTTCCCCCCCACATATGGGGTATCGGTGTACTCAGGACAAATTGTAAAATAACTTTTGATGTCCAGTTTCTCTTTTTACCCATGGGAAAATAAAAAAAATTGTTGCTAAAACATCATTTTTGTGACTAAAAAGTTAAATGTTCATTTTTTCCTTCCATGTTGCTTCTGCTGCTGTGAAGCACCTGAAGGGTTAATAAACTTCTTCAATGTGGTTTTGAGCACCTTGAGGGGTGCATTTTTTAGAATGGTGTCACTTTTGGGTATTTTCAGCCATATAGACCCTTCAAACTGACTTCAAATGTGAGGTGGTCCCTAAAAAAATGGTTTTGTAAATTTTGCTGTAAAAATGAGAAATCGCTGGTCAAATTTTAACCCTTATAACTTTCTAGCAAAAAAGAATTTTGGTTCCAAAATTGTGCTGATGTAAAGTAGACATGTGGGTAATGTAATTTATTAACTATTTTGTGTCACATAACTCTCTCGTTTAACAGAATAAAAATTCAAAATTTGAAAATTGCTAAATTTTCTAAATTTTAGCCAAATTTCCATTTTTTTTCACAAATAAACGCAAAAATTATCGACCTAAATTTACCACTAGCATGAAGCCCAATATGTCACGAAAAAACAATCTCAGAACCGTTAGGATTCGTTGAAGCGTTCCTGAGTTATTACCTCATAAAGGGACACTGGTCAGAATTACAAAAAACGGCCAGGTCTTTAAGGTCAAAATAGGCTGGGTCATGAAGGGGTTAAAAGTTTCAAACACAACAGTCATAAGTAACAACGTTAACAATACAATAATTAAAGCGAAATAAGCCGACCCTGCTCGTGAGAGCTTACAATCTACAATGAGGTGGGGGAGATACAAAGTACAGGTGTGTATTTACAATGATGGTCCAGCCATCTTCAGGGGGTTGGGGATAGAAGGAGATGGTGAATGGGCTACACACAAACATGAAATGACTTTGATTAGTTAACATGGTAGGCCGCTCTGAACAAATGTGTTTTGAGCGAGCTCCTAAAACTATGCAAATTGTGGATGGTCCTAATATCTTGGGGTAGAGCATTCCAGAGGATTGGCGCAGCGCGGGAGAAGTCTTGGAGTCGGGAGTGGGAGGTAGTGCAGAGGTTAGCCGAAAGTCATTTGCAGAGCGCAGCGGTCGGCTAGGCTGATAGACCGAAATGAGGGTGGAGATGTATGGGGGTGCCGCACTGTTGAGAGCTTTGTGGGTGAGAACAAGTACTTTAAATTGTATCCTGTAATGAATGGGTAGCCAGTGTAATGACTGGAGCAGAAGAAGTTCAGTTTTGGAGAGGTTGAGTTTCAGATAGAGAGTGGACATGATGTTGGAGACTGCGGACAGACAGTCACTGGAGTTCTGTAGTACAGCGGGGGTAAGGTCAGGGGATGACGTATATAGTTGTGTGTCATCGGCATAAGGATGGTACTGAAAGCCAAATCTGCTGATGGTCTGTCCAATTGGGGCCGTGTAGAGAGAGAAGAGAATGGGGCCAAGGACTGAGCCCTGAGGTACCTCGACAGGGAGAGGAAGAGGAGCCAGAGAACAGAACACTGAAGGAGCGGTCAGAAAGATAGGAAGAGAACCAGGAGAGAGCAGTGTCCTTAATGCAAAGTGACTGGAGCCTAGAGAGTAGGAGAGGGTGCAAGCAATAAACTTATTAAATTTCAGATTTAATATACCGTACAAAAAGAGTAAAGTGCTTAAAAAGGTTACTAAAGAAGAAATAACAAAAAGACGTACACAGAAGCAAAAACAGCACAAAACAAAAGGGATAAATACGCATAGGTTTTAAAAATTAGATCCATGAACGCTTCTGGCTGAGGAGAATGTTGTGAGAAATATGGACATATCATCAATACTCTTCGTTCTCCTGGGGTCTGGGATGGATAGTCCTTAGATTACATGTTATAACGTAACGTGTCTCACCAGACCCCTCACTCCTCTCTCAGCTTAGGTAAGAGAGGGATGAGTGATTAGATACAAATTTGATTCTAATCCAGTTTTAGCCCTCATTTTTGGTAATATTTTCCCTCAGGAACCTCATAGACAGACATATCACTGAACAACCTTCAAACATTCCATAGATTCCACACGTAAATATGATCTATCCGTAATTCAGGGAGATATTTCCAGCTACTAAAACCTTTGCAATTTTACCCACTGATGCGAATCTACTCCCTGTTGAAAGCATTGATGCTCCTGCGTTTAACCCCTTAGTGACAGAGCCAATTTGGTACTTAATGACCAGGCCAATTTTTGCAATTCTGACCACTGTCACTTTATGAGGTTATAACTCTGGAACGCTTCAACGGATCCCGCTGATTCTGAGATTGTTTTTTCGTGACATATTGTACTTCATGTTAGTGGTAACATTTCTTCGATATTACTTGCGATTATTTATGAAAAAAACGGAAATATGGCGAAAATTTTTAAAATTTTGCAATTTTCAAACTTTGTATCTTTATGCCCTTAAATCAGAGAGATATGTCACAAAAAATAGTTAATAAATAACATTTCCCACATGTCTACTTTACATCAGCACAATTTAGGAAACAAAATTTTTGTTTGTTAGGGAGTTATAAGGGTTAAAAGTTGACCAGCAATTTCTCATTTTTACAACACCTTTTTTTTTTAGGGACCACATCACATTTGAAGTCATTTTGAGGGGTCTATATGATAGAAAATAACGAAGTGTGAAACCATTCTAAAAACTACACCCTTCAAGGTTCTCAAAACCACATTCAAGAAGTTTATTAACCCTTTACGTACTTCACAGGAACTGAAGCAATGTGGAAGGAAAAAATGAACATTTAACTTTTTTTTGCAAACATTTTAATTCAGAACCATTTTTTTTATTTTCACAAGTATAAAAACAGAAATGTAACCATAAATTTTGTTATGCAATTTCTCCTGAATACGCCAATACCCCATATGTGGGGGTAAACCACTGTTTGGGTGCACCGCAGAACTTGGAAGTGAAGGAGCGCCGTTTGACTTTTTCAATGCAGAATTGGCTGGAATTGAGATCGGACGCCATGTCACGTTTAGAGAGCCCCTGATGTGCCTAAACAGTGGAAACCCCCAACAAGTGACACCATTTTGTAAACTAGACCCCTTAAGGAACTTATCTAGATGTGTGGTGAGCACTTTGAACCCCCAAGAACTTCACAGAAGTTTATAACGTAGAGCCGTGAAAATAAAGAATCGCTTTTGTTTACACAAAAATGATCTTTTCGCCCACAAATTCTTATTTTCACAAGGGTAACAGGAGAAATTAGACCACAAAAGTTGTTGTGCGATTTCTCCTGAGTACGTCGATACCCCATATGTGGGGGTAAACCACTGTTTGGGCGCACGGCAGAGCTCGGAAGGGAAGGAGCGCTGTTTTGGAATGCAGACTTAGAATGGTCTGTGGGCGTTATGTTGCGTTTGCAGGGCCCCTGATGTACCTAAACAGTAGTAACCCCCCACAAGTGACCCCATTTTGGAAACTAGACCCCCCAAGGAACTTATCTAGATGTGTGGTGAGAACTTTGAATGCCCAAGTGCTTCACAGAAGTTTATAACGTTGAGCCGTGAAAATAAAAAATCGCATTTTTTCTACAAAAATTATCTTTTTGCCCCCAAATTTTTATTTTCACAAGGGTAACAGGAGAAATTGAACCCCAAAAGTTGTTGTCCAATTTATCCCGAGTATGCTGATGCCCCATATGTGGGGGTAAACCACTGTTTGGGCGCACGGCAGAGCTCGGAAGGGAAGGAGCGCCGTTTTGGAATGCAGACTTAGATAGAATGGTCTGTGGGCGTTATGTTGCGTTTGCAGAGCCCCTGATGTACCTAAACAGTAGTAACCCCCCACATGTGACCCCATTTTGGAAACTAGACCCCCCAAGGAACTTATCTAGATGTGTGGTGAGAACTTTGAATGCCCAAGTGCTTCACAGAAGTTTAGAATGCAGAGTCATGAAAATAAAAAAAAATATTTTTTTCCACAAAAAAGATTTTTTAGCCCCCAAGTTTTTATTTTCACAAGGGTAACAGGAGAAATTGGACCCCAAAAGTTGTTGTCCAATTTATCCCGAGTACGCTGATGCCCCATATGTGGGGGTAACCCACTGTTTGGGGGCACGGCAGAGCTCAGAAGGGAGGGAGCACCATTTGACTTTTTGAGCGCAAAATTGGCTGTCGTGTTTGGAGACCCCTGATGTAACTAAACAGTGGAAACCCCCCAATTCTGTCTCCAACCCTAACCCCAATACACTCCTAACCCTAATCCCAACCCGATCCATAATCCTAATCACTAACCCTAACGATAATCACAACCCTTACCCCAAAACAACCCTAATGTCAACCCTAACCATAACCCTAATCAAAACCCTAAATCCAACACACCCCTAATCCTAATCTCAACCCTAACCTCAAACCTAACCCTAATCCCAATACACCCCTAACCTTAACCCTAATCCCAAACCTAACCCTAATCCCAAGCATAACCCTAATGCCAACCCTAATCCTAACCCTAATCCCAACTCTAACCCTAACTTTAGCCCCAACCCTAGCCCTAACTTTAGCCCCAACCCTAACCCTAAGGCTACTTTCACACTTGCGTCGTTTGACATCCGTCGCAATCCGTCGTTTTGGACACAAAACGGATCCTCCAAATGTGCCCGCAGGATGCGTTTTTTTGCCTATAGACTTGTATTGCCGACGGATCGTGACGGATGGCCACACGTCTCGTCCGTCGTGCACTGGATCAGTTGTGTTTTGGCGGACCTTTGGCACAAAAAACGTTCAATGTAACGTTTTTTTTGTACGTCACGTCCGCCATTTCTGACCGCACATGCGTGGCCATAACTCCGCCCCCTCCTCCCCAGGACATAGATTGGGCAGCGGATGCGTTGAAAAACTACATCCGCTGCCCACGTTGTGCACAATTTTCACAACGTGCGTCGGTATGTCGGGCCGACGCATTGCGACGGCCCCGTACCGACGTAAGTGTGAAAGAACCCTAACCCTGAATTTAGCCCCAACCCTAACCCTAAATTTAGCCCCAACCCTAACCCTAGCCCTAACCCTAATTTTAGCCCCAACTGCTGTTCTCCTGCCGGCCGGCGGCCAGGAGGAGCAGTAGGAGGATCCAGGGACACAGGTGAGTATGATAGGGTCCCTGAATCCCCCTATTTCTCTGTCCTCTGATGTGCGATCACATCAGAGGACAGAGAATTACACTTTGATTTTTTTTTTTTTTGCGGTCGCCGGTAAACAGTTAATTACCGGCGATTGCAAAACAGGGGTCGGTAAAACCGACCCCGATCATGTTCTTTGGGGTCTCGGCTACCCCCGGCAGCCGAGACCCCAAAGATTCTCCCGGTGCCGGCCGGCGGGCGCACTGCGCATGCGCCCACCATTTTGAAGATGGCGGCGCCCACTGGGAGCCATGAGGAGCACCGGGGGAGATAGGTGCGTATCGGGGGGCTATCTGGGACCCCTTTTCTCTGTCCTCTGATGTGCGATCACATCGGAGGACAGAGAAATTAAAAAGAAATCGCGTATTTTTTTTTTTTTTTTTGCGATCGCCGGTAAACGGTTAATTACCGGCGATCGCAAATGCGGGGTCGGTACAAAACCCCCCGAATCATGTTCTCTGGGGTCTCGGCTACCCCAGGCAGCCGAGACCCCAGAGAAAATCCGACTCTGGGGGGTGCTATTTACTTTTTCCACAGCACCGTTAATTAACGGGGCTGTGGTTTAAGTACCCTTAGAGGCCGCCGTTAAAAGGCGTATCGGCGGTCGCTAAGGGGTTAAAGTGAATCTGTTAGCTGATGCATACTGCCCAACGTCGCAGCGTTTCAGAGTCAAACATACCTGGCTGAGATAATACAGCCAGTGCCTGGTACATGCTACTCAGTCCTTGGACAACATGTATCAGCTAACAAGTTCACTTTAACACATATGTGCAAGTGAAGGAATACAGGGGCACATCTGCTGGTCCAAATAGTTATCCAATATTGACAGTTACCAGTTATTACTATGTATTCAAAGTTCAGGCCTGGTATTCATCAGATAACCTGCTTCAATTACCTGTTCTCAGCAGGGGGTGAAGGCAGTGATCCAATGCCCCCAGCCTTGGATCTGTATCACTCATAACTCTACTTATGACACATTCCCTAGACCCCAATCATCTTATGGCAGCTCTATTCAACGGTCCCCTTCTTGAGACTTCAGGGTGCAAATAGGTGGGACTGGTCATAGTTTGACATGATTGCATATAAAATGGTTGTATGTACACAGTTGTTATTGATGATCAGTTCTATATTTACTATACACCAAGTGTTATTGTTCTGGATGCTGAGCAGTTACAAACAATGATGGGAGAGGGAGCCGTCAGCTGCTGATCCCTCTTCCATCATGCCCCCTCTGCACCTGAGCTCTGTGACATCTCAGCGCACAGGGTGTCACTACAGCGAGCCCTCTGTGCCAAGCATTGCAGTGGGTCAGAAGATGCTCTACAGAGCACAGATCAGTGTGAGAAGGAGGTCTTGGAAGGACCAGAGATTACATGAGGGAACATATCGGAGATTATTTCGGAGATGTACGGAGGAGACAGGTTATGGATAGTTTTGTAGATCAGTTTTAGTAGTTTGAACTGGATTCTCTAGGGAATTGGGAGCCAATGAAGGGACTTACAAAGGGAAGTAGAGGAGTAGCAAGGAGAGAGATGGATTAGCTGTGCAGCAGAGTTAACCCCTTCATGACCCCAGCTGTTTTCAGTTTTGCTTTTTCGTTTTTCACTCCCCTCCTTCCCAGAGCCATAACTTTTTTATTTTTCTGTCAATATGGCCATATGAGGGCTTATTTTTGTTGTACTTTTGAACGACATCATTGGTTTTAATATGTCATGTACTAGAAAACAGGGAAAAAAATTCCAAGTGCGGGTGAAATTGCAAAAAGGTGCAATCCCACACTTGTTTTTTTTTTAACTTTTTTGCTAGGTTCACTAAATGCTTAAACTGACCTGCCATTATGATTCTCCAGGTCATTACGAGTTCATAGACACCAAACATGTCTAGGTTATTTTTTATCTAAGTGGTGAAAAAAAAATTGAAAGGTTATTTAAAAAAAAAAAAGTGCGCAATTTTCCGATACCCGTAGCGTCTCCATTTTTCATGATCTGGCGTCGGGCAAGGGCTTATTTTTTTGCCTTCCGAGCTGACTCCATGATACCATTTTGGTGCAGAAACTTTCTTTAGATCGCCTGTTATTGAATTTTAATGCAATGTCGCGGGAACAAAAAAAACGTAATTGTGGCGTTTCTATTTTTTTTTCTCGCTACGCCGTTTAGCAATCAGGTTAATCCTTTTTTTTTTTATTGATAGATCGGGCGATTCTGAACTCGGCGATACCAAATATGTGTATGTTTGATTTAATTTTTATTGTTTTATTTTGAATGGGGCGAAAGGATTTAACCCCTTTCTGACCTTTGACGTACTATCCCGTCGAGGTGACCTGGGCCTATCTGACCCTCGACGGGATAGTACGTTGTAGCGATCGGCCGTGCTCACGGGGGGAGCACGGCCGGGTGTCAGCTGCCTATCGCAGCTGACATCCGGCTCTATGTGCCAGGAGCGATCACGGACCGCCCCCGGCACGCCGCGATCAAACATGATCTGACAGAGTGCTGTGCAAACTGTCAGATCAGCGATCTGTGATGTCCCCCCTGGGACAAAGTAAAAAAGTTTAAAAAAAAATTTCCACATGTGTAAAAAAAAAAAAAAAAATCCTAAATAAAGAAAAAAAAATATATTATTCCCATAAATACATTTCTTTATCTAAATAAAAACAAACAAACAATAAAAGTACACATATTTAGTATCGCCGTGTCCGTAACGACCCCACCTATAAGACTATATCACTAGTTAACCCCTTCAGTGAACACCGTAAAAAAAAAGAGGCAAAAAAACAACGCTTTATTCTCATACCGCCAAACAAAAAGTGGAATAACACGCGATCAAAAAGACGGATATAAATAACCATGGTACCGCTGAAAACGTCATCTTGTCCCGCAAAAAACGAGCTGCCATACAGCATCAGAAGCGAAAAAATAAAAAAGTTATAGTCCTCAGAATAAAGCGATGCAAAAATAATTATTTTTTCTATAAAATAGTTTTTATCTTATAAAAGCGCCAAAACATAAAAAAATTATATAAATGAGGTATCGCTGTAATCGTACTGACCCGAAGAATAAAACTGCTTTATCAATTTTACCAAACGCGGAACGGTATAAACGCCTCCCCCAAAAGAAATTCATGAATAGCTGGTTTTTGGTCATTCTGCCTCACAAAAATCGGAATAAAAAGCGATCAAAAAATGTCACGTGCCCGAAAATGGTACCAATAAACATGTCTACTCGTCCTGCAAAAAATAAGACCTCACATGACTCTGTGGACTCAAATATGGAAAAATTGTAGCTCTCAAAATGTGGTAACGCAAAAAATATTTTTCGCAATAAAAAGCGTCTTTCAGTGTGTGACGGCTGCCAATCATTAAAAAAAAAAGTATTTATTTCCATTTTTCCATTAGGGTTAGGTCTAGGGTTAAGGCTACAGTTAGGGTTGGGGCTAAAGTTAGGGTTAGGGTTGGGGCTAAAGTTAGGGTTAGGGTTTGGATTACATTTACCGTTGGGAATAGGGTTGGGATTAGGGCTAGGGGTGTGTCAGGGTTAGGGGTGTGGTTAGGGTTACCGTTGGGCTTAGGGATGTGTTTGGATTAGGGTTTCAGTTATAATTTGGGGTTTCTACTGTTTAGGCACATCAGGGGCTCTCCAAACGCGACATGGCGTCCGATCTCAATTCCAGCCAATTCTGCGTTGAAAAAGTAAAATAGTGCTCCTTCCCTTCAGAGCTCTCCCGTGTGCCCAAACAGGGGTTTACCCCAACATATGGGGTATCAGCGTACTCAGGACAAATTGGACAACAACTTTTGGGGTCCAATTTCTCCTGTTACCCTTGGAAAAATACAAAACTGTGGGATAAATAATAATTTTTGTGGGAAAAAATTTTTGTTTTATTTTTACGGCTCTGCATTATAAACTTCTGTGAAGCACTTGGTGGGTCAAAGTGCTCACCACACCTCTAGATAAGTTCCTTAGGGGGTCTACTTTCCAAAATGGTGTCACTTGTGGGGGGTTTCAATGTTTAGGCACATCAGTGGCTCTCCAAACGCAACATGGCGTCCCATCTCAATTCCTGTCAATTTTGCATTGAAAAGTCAAACGGCGCTCCATCCCTTCCGAGCTCTCCCATGCGCCCAAACAGTAGTTTACCCCCACATATGGGGTATCAGCGTACTCAGGACAAATTGTACAACAACTTTTGGGGTCCATTTTCTCCTGTTACCCTTGGTAAAATAAAACAAATTGGAGCTGAAGTAAATTTTTTGTGAAAAAAAGTTAATCGTTCATTTTTATTTAAACATTCAAAAAATTCCTGTGAAACACCTGAAGGGTTAATAAACTTCTTGAATGTGGTTTTGAGCACCTTGAGGGGTGCAATTTTTAGAATGGTGTCACACTTGGGTATTTTCTATCATATAGACCCCTCAAAATGACTTCAAATGAGATGTGCTCCCTAAAAAAAAATGGTGTTGTAAAAATGAGAAATTGCTGGTCAACTTTTAACCCTTATAACTCCCTAATAAAAAAAAAATTTTGGTTCCAAAATTGTTCTGATGTAAAGTAGACATGTGGGAAATGTTACTTATTAAGTATTTTGTATGACATATCTCTGTGATTTAATTGCATAAAAATTCAAAGTTGGAAAATTGCAAAATTTTCAAAATTTTCGCCAAATTTCCGTTTTTTAAACAAATAAACGCAGGTAATATCAAAGAAATTTTACCACTATCATGTAGTACAATATGTCTCTAGAAAACAATGTCAGAATCACTGGGATCCGTTGAAGCGTTCCAAAGTTATAACCTTATAAAGGGACAGTGGTCAGAATTGTAAAAATTGGCCTGGTCATTGACGTGCAAACCACCCTTGGGGGTAAAGGGGTTAAACTTTTATATTTTTTTTTACTCTTTTCATATTTTTTAAAACATTTTTTTTTTAACTTTTGCCATACTTCAATAGCCTTCATGGCGATTCTCAGATTGCCCCTATGTAGTAGAATTGCTGCATTGCTGTGAGCGCCGACAACAGGGTGGCACTCACAGCAATCCGACATCAACAACCATAGAGGTCTTCAATAGACCTCTGGTTGCATGCAGATGCATCGAAGACCCCCGATCATGTGACTGGGGTCAGCGATGCGTGCATTTCCGGCCCGATGGCCAGAAGCGCTAGTTAAATGCCGCTGTCAGCGTTTGACAGCAGCATTTAACTAGTTAATAGTGACGGGTGGATCGCGATCCTGGCTTTGATGTGGGCTCACCGCTGGAGCCCGTATCAAAGCGGGGGTTCTGACCTCGGACGTACTATCCCATCTGAGGTCAGAAAGGGGTTAAGGACAGACTGGAGAGGTGCGAGAGTGTTAGCAGGTAGGTACAGAGAAGGATATTGCAGTAGTCAAGGCGGTAGATGATGAGGGCATGCGCAAGCATTTTAGTGGATTTAGAGTTGAGGAAAAGACGGATTCTGGAAATATTTTTGAGCTGGAAGCCGGAGGAGGTTGCGAGAGCTTGGATGTGTGGTTTGAAGAACAGAACAGAGTCAAGGTTTACTCCAAGGCAGTGGATTTCCGGTACAAGAAAAAGTGTGATGTCATTTATTGTGACCGATAGAACAGGTAGGGAACATACGTGTGATGGAGGAAAGATAAGGAGTTCAGATTTGTCCACACTGAGCATAAGGAAGCTGGAGGAAAAGAAGGAGGATATGGCTGATGGACACTACTAGATTCTGGACAGCAGAGAAGTAATGTCCGGGCCAGAGTGTCATCAGCGTATATAGGTGGTACTGGAAGCCAAGGGACTTTGAGTTGTCCCAGGCCAAGGATATAGATGGAGAAGAGTGGGGTTCATAGGACAGAGCCTTGAGGGACACCAACAGAGAGAGAGGGCGGGATGAGCAGGTGGTGTGGAAAACACTAAATGTGCGGTTGGAAATAGTATTAGGAGATCCATGATAGAGCAAAGTCATAGTGGTCGAGGGATGGCTTTTTGAGGATAGGCGTGATAGTGGCATGTTTAAATGAAAAAGGGAAGGTACCAGAAGTTAGTGATATGTTGAAGAGATGGGTTAGGAATGGGATAAGTTTGGTGTTGATTTAGAGAGGAGATGACTGAGCTCTCCTTTAGTAATTTTGGAGCGCAAAATATGTTTGGGACAAGGGCATATTCAAATTTGTATTTAGAAAATTTATTTAACAAATTATAATTTTTTGATCCTAGAATTTAGAAAAGTAATCCACGATTTTTTTCTTCACAGAAGACGATGCTAGAAGCTCAGGACATCTGATATCTTCAGATTTTATAACAGATGATCGTGGTATGATAGAAGATGAGCTTGAAATAAATGTATTCATTCCAGCCATACCTTCAACCCTTCAAAGCAAAGATTTGTCATCTGATCATTTTCAACAAGTCCTGCTTACTAATTCAGTACATACTGTTAAACAAAATAATCGTCACCCAAGGAGTGTTGAACATCAAAATAATTACAATGAAGAAAGACCGTTTTCATGTTCAGAAGGTGGCAGACGTTTTACAATTAGATCAAATCTTGCAAAACATGAGCGAATTCACGTCGGGGAAAGGCCATTTCCATGTTCAGAATTTAGTAAATGTATTAACCAGCATTCAGATATAATTAGACATCAGATAATTCACAAAGGGGAGAAGCCATTTTCATGTTCAGAATGTGAGAAATGTTTTGGCCACAAACCACATCTTATTGCACATCAGAAAACTCACACAGGGGAGAAGCCATTTTCATGTTTGGAATGTGGGAAATGTTTTGGCCACAAATCACATCTTATTGCGCATCAGAGAATTCATACAGGAGAGAAGCCATTTTCATGTTCAGAATGTGAGAAACGTTTTGGCCACAAACCACATCTTATTGCGCATCAGAGAACTCACACAGGTGAGAAGCCATTTTCATGTTCAGAATGTGGAAAATGTTTTGGCCACAGATCAGATCTTATTGCGCATCAGAAAATTCACTCGGGGGAGAAGCCATTTTCGTGTTCAGAATGTGGCAGATGTTTTACAATTAAATCAAATCTTGAGAAACATGAGAGACTTCACACCGGGGAGAGGCCATTTCCATGTTCAGAATGTAGCAAATGTTTTAACCAGCATTCAGATCTTGCTAGGCATCAGAGAGTTCACACAGGGGAGAAGCCATTTTCATGTTCGGAATGTGGAAAATGTTTTACAGATAAATCAAATCTTGGTAAACATAAGAGAATTCACACAGGGGAGAAACCATATTTATGTACAGAATGTGGGAAATGTTTTCACCAGAATGCAGATCTTCTTAGGCATCAAAGAATTCACACAGGGGAGAAGCCATTTTCATGTCCGGAATGTGGAAAATGTTTTGGCCACAAATCAGATCTTGTTGCCCATCAGAAAATTCACTCAGGGGAGAAGCCATTTTCATGTTTAGAATGTGGCAAATCTTACAATTGGAGGTCCTATCTTGTCAATCATCAAAAAACTCACACAAAGGAAAAGCAATTTTCATGTTTAGATTGTGGGAAATCTTTTAAACGTAAATCTTCCTTTGCTTCTCATCAGCGAATTCACATCAGGGCAAAGTTATTTTAATCCTCTAAACATTGGAAACGTTTTATTTGAAATTCACTCTTCTTTTCTTACACATCAAAGTACTCACTGATTGAAGAAGTCATTTTCATGTTCTGATTGCGGTAAAAAAGGTGTTATGTAGAATCAAATTTTATTGACCATCAAAAACCTTTTACGAGAGAAACCATTTTCATGCTCAAGTAAATATTAACAGAAATCCAGTTTTGTGGAAAACCAAACGAGATACATTGTGAAAAAAACTATTTTAATGTGCTGTATGCAGTAAATGGTTTAACCAAAAATCAGTTTCTTTAATTAGCTCATTTACTTTTAAAAATACTACAAGAAAAAATACATTGGATTAAAGTCTTAGGTCCTAATTGGGACGACACCAGTTTCAGCAGAGCTTGGTTTATCTGACATCTATCCAGTGGCTTGAAAAACTGTCCATTTCTAACTTAAAGGGACACTGTCACCTGAATTTGGAGGGAACAATCTTCAGCCATGGAGGCAATCTTGCCTTGCGCAGGCGTGTACTATGGAGGGCAGAGAATGAACTTCAATCCAATATTGCAGCCAGCATGCAGCCAGCGGGTAAGGAAAGGGTGAATCAAAAGCCCCAAACCCCGCCTCCATGGCTGAAGATTGTTCCCTCCAAATTCAGGTGACAGTGTCCCTTTAAAATTCTCCTTCTTGAGGAAAAGAACCATACCATGGAAACACCATTACCGGTAGGACTAATTCCTACTTTCAGGGCTCCCATCCAGTGAATACTGACCTGGCCACTGAAAAAGTGCCCTGGCAATTTTTTATCTCCTCTCAACTCTCCAGGAAATACTGATGTGCACCTGTCACCTTTTTCATGTCATATAGCCTATAATATAGCCAAATCATGAATATCATACAAAAAAATCACCCTGTTATAAACCAAGATGACATTTCATAAAATAATTTCTCAGGGTTGTAGATTTGTGTCAAAGAGGAGCTGTACTTTAGGCAACATGCTTTCACCTAGTCTGTTCCATAATGGCCCTAAAAGGGCTGTGAAAATAGTTGCAACGTGTGCATTTTTGCTGCAGAATAAATAAAAATATTTTTCTCATCTCAAGGAGACACATATCATATTGATGTTTTTTGATGATACTTATCACATAGTGTACTCTATATTTTCCAATTTATGCAGGATGTAGTATATAGAATGCACTATAAGAAAATTAAAACAAAGAATTTTGGAGCATTTAAACAATATGGTCAAGAAAAATGGGTGTTATTCCGGTGCAGGCAAGCATTTTGTTGCCAAACATGATAGTGATCTGTCATATTTTAAATTTTTGGGAATAGAAAAAGTCCATTATCCCCCGAGAGGAGGCATTCGGCAAAAGAGCCTTATGTTACGGGAGGCATACTGGATATATTTAGATAGCAAATACCCTAGAGCAGTGGTGGCAAACCTATGGCACACGTGCCAGAGCGGGAACACAGAGCCCACCTGGTGGGCACGCGCAGCATCTCCTGAAAACTAGCACAACCACCACTCTCCTCAGCCCGCTTGTAATGTCTCTCATCATTAACGCCACAGCCACTCTCCTCTGCTCCTAACTCTCCCATCAGGCCGCGCGCCGTTCCATCAGTCTGCACACATGCTTAGGACGGGGATCTCGCATTGGCTGAGGATGGGGATGGCGCACGGGCTGAGGAGAGTGGCGGAGTTATTGCCGAGACGGCGCACGAGCCAACAGGTAGGACTGATATAAAGTGAAAAAAAAGTATTTAGTCAGCCACCAATTGTGCAAGTTCTCCCACTTAAAAAGATGAGAGAGACCTGTAATTGACATCATAGGTAGACCACAACTATGACAGTCAAATTGAGAAAACAAATCCAGAAAATCACTTTGTCTGATTTGGCAAGATTTACTTTGCAAATTATGGTGGAAAATAAGCATTTGGTCATTAACAAAAGTTAATCTCAATATTTTGTTATATATCCTTTGTTGGCAATGACTGAGGTCAAACGTAAGTCTCCACAAGGTTGGCACACACTGTTAGTGGTATGTTGGCCCATTCCTCCATGCAGATCCCCTCTAGAGCAGTGATGTTTTGGTCCTGTCGCTGGGCAACACTTACTTTCAACTCCCTCCAAAGGTTTTCTATGGGGTTGAGCTCTGAAGACTGGCTAGTCCACTCCAGGACCTTCATATGCTTCTTGCGAAGCCACTCCTTTATTGCCCTAGCGTTGTGCTAGGGATCATTATCATGCTGAAAGACCCATCCACTTTTCATCTTCAATGCCCTTGCTGATGGAAGGAGGTTTGCACTCAAAATCCCAGGATACATGGCCCCATTCATTCTTTCATGTACACGGATCAGTTGTCCTGGTCCCTTTGCAGGGAAACAGACCCAAAGCATGATGTTGCCACCCCCATGCTTCACAGTAGGTTTGGTGTTCTTTGGATGCAACTCAGCATTCTGTTTCCTCCAAACACGACAAGTGTTGTTTCTACCAAACAGTTCTACTTTCAGACCATATAACATTCTCCCAATACTCTTCTGGATAATCCAAATGCTCTCTAACAAACTTCAGATGGGCCCAGACTTTTACTGGCTTAACACAAACAAAAAACCCAGTTGCATTTAAAATGCGGGAGGGGGATATCACACAATGGTGGTCCACCCTCAATTAAATTGCCCCAACTCCAAACAAATGAACAGTAAATAGGAGAACACAGAGTACATAGGTGCATAAAAGTTTATAATTTTATTAATCTACTTCCAAAAATTATATACAGTGTATGTATGTATGTATATATATATATATATATATATACATATATATATATATAAAATTGCGACACAAAAGACACATTCAGGAATAAACAGAGATATTAAAGGGAACCTGTAACTACCAAAATGGAATTTGAGCTAAGCCCACCGGCATCAGGGGCTTATCTACAGCATTCTGGAATGGCAAAATCAAGTGGGTTCAATAGTTGCATCAATAACTGCAGGTCAAGGGTCACAAAGTTAAAATATATAAGGTGTATATATATATATATGTCACACAAAGTGCACATCACTTAGAAAGAGCGTGCCCCAGACCTGATAAAAATTGTCCCACAGGAGGCACAAAAGCACTGAAATCAGTGCCTATAACAAAATTGCACATGCCTCACATAATACCAAGAGGAAAAAGTGCTGTGCTATCGTGCAATATATTAAGGGAAGGTACCGTTCCATTGTAAAACATCTTTATATCAGGCAAATAAATATTGAATGTCGATACTTTATTTTTCCATTAAAATCTTGATACAAATATATCCTTGCATCATTGCGAATACTAAGATGTCACAATGAGAGCGACGCATTTCGATCTTGTCTGATCTTAATCCATGAAGCATGGATTAAGATCAGACAAGATCGAAACGTGTCGCTCTCATTGTGACATCTTAGTATTCGCAATTATGCAAGGATATATTTGTATCAAGATTTTAATGGAAAAATAAAGTATCAACATTTTATGGAGCTGGAACACTTCCTGTCTTCTGTTGCAATTACTACTCATCTTGGTCCCAAGTGAAGTTCCGAGCACCTGCATGGATCGGTGAGCTGGCTGCGGTCTAATTCATTAGCCGCATATATTTACTTTTGTTACAAATAAATATTGAGCCCATGTATGACAGGTCCTTACCGAGAACAACACAGTGATACCCCAGGTCAGGTGAAACAGTCCCGACGCGCGTTTCACGGGAGTAGCGCCCCGCTTTCTCAGGTCAGGGGCACGCTTTTTCTATGTGATGTGCACTTTGTGTGTCTTTTGTATCGCAATTTTCATATACCGTATTTTCCGGCGTATAAGACGACTGGGCGTATAAGACGACCCCCAACTTTTCCAGTTAAAATATAAAATCTCCAAAGTGGGGGGTTGTCTTATATGCCGGGTGTCGTCTTATAGGGAGGGTGCGGAGCAATCTGCGGTCGACGTATATAGTGGGGGGGAGTGGTCCCGATGATGAGGTGAGGGAGCGCCTCACCAGGAAGGTGTAAGTGAAGCAAACTGTCAGCGTCTGGGATGCCAGGGGTATGCAAAAAAGAGAGAGAGTGGTGCTGTGCCTAGAAAAACACTCCTCTTTCACTCATCTGGCTCGCCCTTGTATCCTATTATCTCCTTCTCTGCCTCTGCTTCACTTACACCTTCCCGGTGAGGCGCCCCCTCACCTCGTCATTGGGACCGCTCCCCCCACAATATGCGGCGACCGCAAATTACTCTGCACCTGCCCTATAAGACGACACCTGGCGTATAAGACGACACCCGACTTTTGAGAGAATTTCCAGGGGTTAAAAAGTAGTCTTATACGCCAGAAAGAGAAAGCAACCACAGCCAATATAGAATAGTCCAAGAAGATTTACCAAGCAGGGATAAGATTAAAAATGCCTTTATTGTATATAATTGGCAAATATTAAATAGAAAATACAAATAATAAAATGTAGACACATGTGCGCACAATGGGACAATATTTTTTTGTATAAATAAAATCAATATCAACAATGGTACAGGCTGACCCTTTAAAAAAATTAATTGCATTTAAATAACAGGCTCATACATCCCCCCAAGATGACATATATTGTTAACTGGAATTCTATGTAGCACAAAAACCGCATATGCTCAAAATACACACTCCTTAACCCCTCTGTGACCTTAGACGTACTATCCCGTCGAGGTGCCCTGGGCTTATCTGATCCTGGACGGGATAGTACGTCATAGCGATCGGCAGCGCTCACGGGGGGAGCGCCGACGATCGCGGCCGGGTGTCAGCTGCTTATCGCAGCTGACATCCGGCACTATGTGCCAGGAGCGGTCACGGACCGCCCCCGGCACATTAACCCCCGGCACACCGCGATCAAAGATGATCGCGATGTGCCGGCGGTACAGGGAAGCACCGCGCAGGGAGGGGGCTCCCTGCGGGCTTCCCTGAGACCCCCGCAGCAACGCGATGTGATCGCGTTGCTGCGGGGGTCTTACCTCCCTCCCTGCCTGCTCGAGCCCCGGATCCAAGATGGCCGCGGATCCGGGTCCTGCAGGGAGGGAGGTGGCTTCACAGAGCCTGCTCAGAGCAGGCACTGTGAAGGCTGCAGCGCTGCATGTCAGATCAGTGATCTGACAGAGTGCTATGCAAACTGTCAGATCATTGATCTGTGATGTCCCCCCCTGGGACTAAGTAAAAAAGTAAAAAAAAAAATTTCCAAATGTGTAAAAAAAAATAAAAAAAAATATTCCTAAATAATGAAAAAAAAATATATATATTATTCCCATAAATACATTTCTTCATCTAAATAAAAAAAAAAACAATAAAAGTGTACATATTTAGAATCGCCGCGTCCGTAACGACCCGACCTATAAAACTGCCCCACTAGTTAACCCCTTCAGTAAACACCGTAAGGAAAAAAAAAAAAACGAGGCAAAAAACAACGCTTTATTATCATACCGCCGAACAAAAAGTGGAATAACACGCGATCAAAAAGACAGATATAAATAACCATGGTACCGCTGAAAACGTCATCTTGTCCCACAAAAAACGAGCCACCATACAGCATCATCAGCAAAAAAATAAAAAAGTTATAGTCCTCAGAATAAAGCGATGCAAAAATAATTATTTTTTCTGTAAAATAGTTTTTATCGTATAAAAGCGCCAAAACATAAAAAAATGATATAAATGAGGTATCGCTGTAATTGTACTGACCCGAAGAATAAAACTGCTTTATCAATTTTATCAAACGCGGAACGGTATAAACGCCTCCCCCAAAAGAAATTCATGAATAGCTGGTTTTTGGTCATTCTTCCTCACAAAAATCGGAATAAAAATCGATCAAAAAATGTCACGTGCCCGAAAATGTTACCAATAAAAACGTCAACTCGTCCCGCAAAAAACAAGACCTCACATGACTCTGTGGACCAAAATATGGAAAAATTATAGCTCTCAAAATGTGGTAACGCAAAAAATATTTTTTTGCAATAAAAAGCGTCTTTCAGTGTGTGACGGCTGCCAATCATAAAAATCCGCTAAAAAACCCGCTATAAAAGTAAATCAAACCCCCCTTCATCACCCCCTTAGTTATGGAAAAATAAAAAAAATGTATTTATTTCCATTTTCCCATTAGGGCTAGGGTTAGGGCTAGGGTTAGGGCTAGGGTTAGGGCTATGGTTAGGGTTAGGGCTAGGGCTACAGTTAGGGTTGGGGCTAAAGTTAGGGTTAGGGTTTAGATTACATTTACAGTTGGGAATAGGGCTAGGGTTAGGGTTATGGTCAGGGCTAGGGTTAGGGCTAGGGTTAGGGTTGGGGCTACAGTTAGGGTTGGGGCTAAAGTTAGGGTTAGGGTTTAGATTACATTTACAGTTGGGAATAGGGTTGGGATTAGGCTTAGGGGTGTGTCAGGGTTAGAGGTGTGGTTAGGGTTACCGTTGGAATTAGGGTTAGGGGTGTGTTTGGATTAGGGTTTCAGTTATAATTGGGGGGTTTCCACTATTTAGGCACATCAGGGGCTCTCCAAACACGACATGGCGTCCGATCTCAATTCCAGCCAATTCTGCGTTGAAAAAGTAAAACAGTGCTCCTTCCCTTCCGAGCTCTCCCGTGCGCCCAAACAGGGGTTTACCCCAACATATGCGGTATCAGCGTACTCAGGACAAATAGGACAACAACTTTTGTGGTCCAATTTCTCCTGTTACCCTTGGGAAAATACAAAACTGGGGGCTAAAAAATAATTTTTGTGGGAAAACAAAAAGATTTTTTATTTTCACGGCTCTGCGTTATAAACTGTAGTGAAACACTTGGGGGTTCAAAGTTCTCACAACACATCTAGATAAGTTCATTGAGGGGTCTAGTTTCCAATATGGGGTCACTTGTGGGGGGTTTCTACTGTTTAGGTACATTAGGGGCTCTGCAAACGCAATGTGACGCCTGCAGACCAATCCATCTAAGTCTGCATTCCAAATGATGCTCCTTCCCTTCCGAGCCCTCCCATGCGCCCAAATGGTGGTTCCCCCGCCACACATGGGGTATCAGCGTACTCAGGACAAATTGGACAACAACTTTTGGGGTCCAATTTCTCCTGTTACCCTAGGGAAAATACAAAACTGGGGGCTGAAAAATAATTTTTGTGGGAAAAAACTTTTGTTTTATTTTTATGGCTCTGCATTATAAACTTCTGTGAAGCCCTTGGTGGGTCAAAGTGCTCACCACACATCCAGATAAGTTCCTTAGGGGGTCTACTTTCCAAAATGGTGTCACTTGTGGGGGGTTTCAATGTCTAGGCACATCAGTGGCTTTCCAAATGCAACATGGCGTCCCATCTCAATTCCTGTCAATTTTGGCATGAAAAGTCAAACGGTGCTCCTTCCCTTCCGAGCTCTACCATGTGCCCAAACAGTGGTTTACCCCCACATATGGGGTATCAGCGTACTCAGGACAAATTGTACAACAAGTTTTGAGGTCCAATTTCTTCTCTAACCCTTGGAAAAATAAAAAATTGGGGGCAAAAATATAATTTTTGTGAAAAAATATGATTTTTTATTTTTACGGTTCTGCATTATAAACTTCTGTGAAGCACTTGGTGGGTCAAAGTGCTCACCACACCTCTACATAAGTTCCTTAGGGGGTCTACTTTCCAAAATGGTGTCACTTGTGGGGGGTTTCAATGTTTAGGCACATCAGTGGCTCTCCAAACGCAACATGGCGTCCCATCTCAATTCCTGTCAATTTTGCATTGAAAAGTCAAACGGCGCTCCTTCCCTTCCGAGCTCTCCCATGCGCCCAAACAGTGGTTTACTGCCACATATGGGGTATCGGCGTACTCAGGACAAATTGTACAACAACTTTTGAGGTCCATTTTCTCCTGTTACCCTTGGTAAAACAACTTTTGAGGTCCATTTTCTCCTGTTACCCTTGGTAAAATAAAACAAATTGGAGCTGAAGTAAATTTTTTGTGAAAAAAAGTTAAATGTTCATTTTTATTTAAACATTCCAAAAATTCCTATTAAACACCTGAAGGGTTAATAAACTTCTTGAATGTGGTTTTGAGCACCTTGAGGGGTGCAGTTTTTAGAATGGTGTCACACTTGGGTATTTTCTATCATATAGACCCCTCAAAATGACTTCAAATGAGATGTGGTCCCTAAAAGAGAAATGGTGTTGTAAAAATGAGAAATTGCTGGTCAAATTTTAACCCTTATAACTCCCTAACAAAAAAAAAATTTGGTTCCAAAATTATGCTGATGTAAAGTAGACATGTGGGAAATGTTACTTATTAAGTATTTTGTGTGACATATCTCTGTGATTTAAGGGCATAAAAATTCAAAGTTTGAAATTTGCGAAATTTTCATAATTTTTGCCAAATTTCCGTTTTTTTCACAAATAAACGCAGGTACTATCAAATAAATTTTACCACTATCATGAAGTACAATATGTCACGAGAAAACAATGTCAGAATCACCAGGATCCGTTGAAGCGTTCCAGAGTTATAACCTCATAAAGGGACAGTGGTCAGAATTGTAAAAATTGGCCTGGTCATTGACGTGCAAACCACCCTTGGGGGTAAAGGGGTTAATACAATGTGTGCAAAATATAGCAAGGTAATAACTTATGTGTGCAATATAGCAATATAAAGTGCAAAGAAAAGGGGGAAGGTTGAATATAATCAATGTAATATACTGGATTGTGTAAAGCCACAGAAAGTGCAATGTGCAAAAATGTGTCTACATTTTATTATTTGTATTTTCTATTTCATTTATACGCCAGAAAATACAGTATATACATAATTTTTTTAAGTAGATTAATAAAATTATAAACTTTTATGCACTTTTATGCGGCATAGTGTGTTACTGATGGTAGCCTTTGTTACGGTGGACCCAGCTCTATGCAGGTCATTCACTAGGTCCCCCGTGTAGTTCTGGGATTTTTGCTCACCGTTCTTGTGATCATTTTGACTCCACGGGGTGAGATCCTACGTGGAGCCCCAGATCAAGAGAGATTATCAGTGGTCTTGTATGTCTTCCATTTTCTTATTATTGCTCCCACATTTGATTTCATCACACCAAGCTGCTTGCCTATTGCAGATTCCGTCTTTCCAGCCTGGTGCAGGGCTACAATTTTGTTTCTGGTGTCCTTTGACAGCTCTTTGGTCTTCACCATAGTGGAGTTTGGAGTGTGACTGTTTTGAGGTTGTGGACAGGTGTCTTTTATACAGAAAACAAGTTCAAACAGGTGCTATTACTACAGGTAATGAGTGGAGAAAAGAGGAGACTCTTAGAGAAGAAGTTACAGGTCTGTGAGAGCCAGAAATCTTGCATGTTTTTAGGTGACCAAATACTTATTTTCCACCATAATTTGCAAATCTTGCCAAACCAGACAAAGTGATTTTCTGGATTTGTTTTCTCAATTTAACTCTCATAGTTGTGGTCTACTTATGATGTCAATTACAGGTCTCTCTCATCTTTTTAAGTGGGAGAACTTGCACAATTGATGGCTGACTAAATACTTTTTTCCCCACTGTTTGGGGTCAACGTTGGAAAGGGCAAAGGTGATTTTTTTAAATGTGAGGCCATTATACAGTATGGAGTAGTATATGGAGCCATTATACAGTATGGAGCATCATGGGCCATTATACAGTATGCAGCATCATGTGGGGCCATTATACAGTATTGAGCACTATGTGTGGCCATTATCCAGTATGGAGCATCATGTGGGGCCATTATACAGTATGGAGCACTATGTGTGGCCATTATACAGTATGCAGCATCATTTGGGGCCATTATACAGAGTGGAGCATCATGTGGGGCCATTATACAGAATGCAGCACTATGTGTGGCCATTATACAGTATGGAGCATCATGTGGGACAATTATACAGCATGGGGCATCACGTGGGACCATTATACAGAATGGAGCATCATGTGGGACCATTATGCAGTATAGAGCATCATGTGAGGCCATTATACAGTATGGAGCATCATGTGGGGCCATTTTACAGTATAGAGCACTATGTGGGGCCATTATACAGAATGGAACATCATGTGGGCCACTCTACATTATGGAGCATCATGTGGGACCATTATACATTATGGAGCATCATGTGGTACCATTATACAGAACGGAGCATCACAAGGGCCATTATACAGTATGGAGCATCCTGTGGGGCCATTATACAGACTGGAGCATCATGTGGGGTCATAATACTGTATCAAGCACTATGTGGGGCCATGATACTCTATCAAGCATTATGTGAGGCCATAATACTGTATGGAAGGCAATGCAGGGCCCCATTACACTGTATAGAGATCTACCTGTATTTATAGCCATTGTACTGTATGGAGGACATTTGTGCACATTATATTGTATGGAGAGCTGTGTGGGGATTACCTTTGGAGAATCACACTGTGATGGATTATCATTCTTTTTTGGGGAAATTGAGGGAGGGTAATAAAGTAGGGTCATCATACTGTGTATGGCGGAATACTGTGTTTATGTATCCTATTTACATCCAGCCATTGGGCCATATGCTTTTTACCGCTGTTACATAACATTATATTATTCTACTATAATTCCAAAAGTTAATTGTTTAATTTGATAAGCAAAATCTTCCTAAATTGTAGACATTTTTTTTAACAAATATCAAGGTTAGCATGCGACTTTGTCAAAGCTTTTAATTTTGGCCCTGTGTGTATTTAGTTTGACATCCCATGCTTAAAGGGTTATTCTCATCTTGAAAAATGCATACAATTGCAAAGCGGTTGTAAAAACAAACAACTTTGCAATTTTACTTTTCAATAAAAATCCCCTTCATTCTCAAGAACAGACCTCCACTGCAATCGGTGGCTAGTATCTTAAGCTTCGAGTGCAGCACTTACAAGCTCTTTGCTATAGACGCTATTGCGCGCTAATGTAAGAGTTGTTTTTCTAATCTAAAATCTCAGTATTCCGGTTAAATTGCCGTGTTGGCGGTTTGCGATAAATTCTGTATATACTCGAGTATTAGCCGACCCGAGTATAAGCCTAGGGTCTCGGCTTTTTTTGACACAAAAAACTGGGAAAACTTAATGACTCGAGTATAAGCCTAGGATGGTAAATTTCAAAAATAAAAATAGATGCCAATAAAAGTCAAATTAATTGAGACATCAGTAGGTTAAGTGTTTTTGAATATCCATATTGAATCAGGAGCCCCATATAATGCTCCATAAAGTTCATGATGGGCCCCATAAGATGCTCCATAATAAAATATGCCCCATATAATGCTGCATAGGTTGATTATGGCCCCATAAGATGCTCCATAGAAACATTTGCCCCATATGCTGCTGCTGCGATAAAAAAAAATGACATACTCATCTCTTGTCCTGAGCAGGAACACCGGCACTTGCAATATTCACCTCTCCCCGTTCCACCGCACACTAAACACGTCATCGCGCCCTCTGACCTGAACGTCACAGGCAGAGGACGGAGTGGTGCGCAGCAGTGGAACGGGGACAGGTGAATATCGGAATGCTCACCCTCCCCGTTATATTCACCTGCTCCCAGCGCGGTCCCTGGCAGCTTTTCACTGACAGATGGTCTCTGGGCGCCAGCAACTTCTTCCTGTGTTCAGCGATCACATCGTACCACTCATTAAAGTAATGAATATGTGTCCATATTCATTACTTTAATGAGCGGTACCAAGTGACCGCTGAACACAGGAAGAGCTGCGGGCGCCTGGGAAGCAGGATCGTGCAGAGACCCTCCCCCGCGGATCCCCTGGGACAACGACTCGAGTATAAGCCGAGAGGGGCACTTTTAGCCTAAAAGAATGGGCTGAAAATCTCGGCTGATACTCGAGTATATACGGTAAGTGGGTTTTAGATTGTAGTTTGGCACTCGATCTCTAAAAGGTGTGTCATCGCTGCCCTAGAGGTATGAATTACAAAAGTGACCTTTTTTATATTGATGTATTATTATGTGCTACCTCTGTCAATTGAATGATATGTCTGTTCTCCTTACACACCTATTGTTCCTCAATCACAGGTTTCTGCTATTGGTTCTGATTTAGTTTAAAAAGAGACTATTGTTATTCTTGCTATACTATGATTATGGACATTCTGGACTCCAGAATTGCGTCACTTTTTTAACCCTGTTTTTTTATGGCTTGTTAAATAAAATCCTTGCTTTATTAAACCTCTGGAAGTGCCGCTCTCCCTCTTTTTTTCCTCATCGCAACTGTTAGTCACAATAGCCACAAATTGTTGTACTATAAAGTCATGGCCAAACATTTTTAGACTGACAACATTTTGTTTTTTGCAAAATGTTTGCATTAGTGTTTTTGTTTTTACTGAAGTACATTTATCCCAATTTAAGTTGTTTATCTTTTATTAACAAGTAAATTAAATTTATTTTAAAACTCAATATTTTATGAAAAAAAAGGAATGTAGTCAGCTTACCGGTCTTAGAAGGAATCTCCAGACCTGCCACCCAGCACGGATCGGGGTGACCGCCCACAGCAAATGGAGATAAGAAGAGAAATGATCCAGCTGAAGGGGGAGGTGGTTCAAACTTTGTGAGACTTTATTAGACAACTAAAGCGATATATCGTTCTTCAAAAAAGTCTTTGCATAGCAAACACCTGGCACACCAGTAAGGAGGATCAACGCGTTTCAACTATGAAGTCTTACTGATGATCATGAGTAAGACTTCATAGTTGAAACGCGTTGATCCTCCTTACTGGTGTGCCAGGTGTTTCCTATGCAAAGACTTTTTTGAAGAACGATATATATCGCTTTAGTTGTCTAATAAAGTCTCACAAAGTTTGAACCACCTCCCCCTTCAGCTGGATCATTTCTCTTCTTTCAATATTTTATGGGTATGTTTCCATGGTCAGTAAACGTTGCGGGTCAGTAACCCGCAGCGTCCAGATGTTACAGCATAGTGGAAGGGATTTGAAGAAATCCCATGTCCTCTATTTGTGCAGGGACACCTCCGGCTTCCTTACGGAGACAGGTATGCGGCGTGTCTTTTGAGACCGCAACATGTCAATTTATCTTGTGGAGGCACTCAGTCTGCAAGATAAATTTCCCGTCCAATATATTGGGTGCGGTGATTCCGCACGATTCAATGAACACATGCAGAATCACCTGCGTTCAAAAGCCGGCAGCACTCTGGATGCAGCGGACATGTGCTGCGTCCAAAGCGCTGACGGTTCCTGACCGTGGGAACATACCCTTATTTCTTGAGGCTTCTGCAATTTGCACTCACAGGTTTTGGGCAACATTCTGACCTATAGCAATTTATTCTTGTCTGATCACTGCTTGGAGTTTATCACAATTTCTGTGTTTTTGTGTTGTCGCCCGATTTTTTGAGGACTGACCACAGGTTCTCAATTTAGTGCGATCGGGAGTGGTTTTTGGCCATGGACCAAAATTGGCAATGTTTTGTTCAATTAGCTACTTAGTTATCGCTTTTGCCTTCCCATCATACTGGAGCGGCATTGTTCATCACCAAATTGCACCTGGATGGTTGGGAGAAGTGGTTCTTGGAGGATGTTTATATCCATTCTTTATTCATGGCAGTGTTCTTATTCAAATTGTGAGTGAGACCACTCTATGGATGAAAAGCCCACACACACGAATGGTCTCAGGAGGCTTTATGGTTGGCATGACACAGGACTTATGGTAGAAATGAAATTTCTTTTACAGACAAACATTCTACCATATGGCTTCATTTTGAGCAACAGTGCAGCAGGGAGCTTGGGGACTTATTCCTGCCTTTTATGAGCCTTTGAGGAGGCTCACAATGTTTAAACACCTATCTTCCTGCCTCTAGTGGCCAGTTATAGGTTCCCTTACTCGGGTTCACATGTATTTCACTGCCAGTGCCCTGCTTATTGATTTCTATTTCTGACCTTGACCTGTGTTTAGACTATTTTTCTGCATGACGCTTGTGTTCCTAACTTCCTGATATTGATGCGGCTTTTTTTACCATCCTCTGCCAGCTTGCTCCATCATTCAGACGCAATTCAATGAACCCAACCCATGGGCCCCTGCTTAAGTCCAAGTCCTTGTACAAGGGTTAAATGGTGAGGACTAGGAATCCCTCCTGGGGTCTGCTAGATGGAGTGGCTAGCATGAAGTCTGTCTTTGGAAGCCCTAGTAAGAGCTGTCAGGCTACCAAATAGTCACAGAGCTGTAGGAGAGATCAGCGCAACATAGAGTCTTATCGGAGGAGTATGGCAGGCGATAAAATAAAAATTACACTCACCTTTTATGAGTATCTATAAAGCATGTAATAAAGCACATCAGCTGCAACGGATCCATGGGTCAGTAAATGACCAAACGATATCCAGGAAAAAAAGGAGAGGTTTGTAGATTATTTCCACGCTTGCTGATCAATGATGAGACATATATCCCAGATTGTCAAATGGGTAGTGGTTTATTCTACGCATTTCAAAGTTCAAAAGACTTCTTCTTCAAGAAAAACCACAAGTAGGTTGTGTCCCTAAAGGCCCTCACACTAAAAAGCCACATTTGCAGACTGCTTACCCTGGAAATGTTGTGGTTTAGGCTCGTGGACTCTGAAGCTTTCCGCAACCTCCTGGCAGCACTCTGTACTCAGCCACCACTTTTTTTCCTGTTGTACCATCCCCGTCTTACAACAGTAGGTGTCCCATAACATCACCCATGCCCTGACCAATGCAGTAACTGGGAAAGTCCACTTTACCACAGACACCTGGACAAGTGCTTGTGGCCAAAGACACTACATTTCCCTAATTGCACACTGGGTGAAACTTATGAAGCCTGGGACTGCACACGTGCTACTGACGCCTAGAATTGAGGGGCCTAGTTCCGTCAGGGTTTCTCCCACCTCCTACACACAAGTTCCTGTTCCCCCTCATCCTCCATCTCCGAATACTCCATATCAGTCACAAGTTGGAAGCACTGCAACACTGCCTTGGTGAAGTGACAATATGCTTTGCTGAAACTCATTTCTTTAGGTGACAATCAGCACACCGCGGCAGCATTGTTAAAAGTTAGACCAGATATGTGGCTCTCGCTGCTGAACCTACAACCAGGCATGGTCGTGTATATTAATGGCCGTAATCTGGTGGCGACTCTGAAGCTTAGCAACCTTGCACACGTATCATGCCTGGCCCACGTGTACAGTATAGTGATTCAGCGCTTTCTGAAAATCTGCTCAGATATGCCTGAGTTACTTGTCAATTGATGCCATGTGTACGTCTATTTCTGCAAGTCACTTACAGCTGTCGCTGGTCTGGCCGTACTGCAGTAGTTGCAAGGGTCACCTCACCAACTGGTTTGCGACTTGACACACGCTGGATGTCAGCATTACATATGTTGGCAAGGTTTTGTGAGCAGCAGAGGATAGTATCTGAATACCAGCTACAACATGCTCGTGGTTATTCCAGTCAGCCACATAAGAACCGATGAGTGGGCATGGATGTCTGACATATGTGAGGTTCTACAAAACTTTGAGAAATCAACAAAGATGGTGAGAGGCGATGATACCATAATCAGCGCAACCACGCTGGAGGAAGAAAGTAGACATGTTAATACTACCAAGCCCAGCCTCATCTCTGCTTGACTTAGGTGATGAGGAGGAGGAGGAATAGGAGATGTTTTCCTGCGCTACAGAGAGTACTAGCCACACCAGCTTCATCCCATCTGCTCAGCATGGATGGGCTGAAGAGAAGGAGATAATCGTCCTGGTGGGGACAGGGAAACCTTGCCTATTAGATGTTTGGCACATATGGCTGACCTTACGTCCCGCTGCCTTTCCCGTCACCCTTGCTTTATATGCATTTTGGCCAACACTGATTGCTGGTTGTCCACCCTTTTTGACCTACGCTGCAAGGAGAACTTTCAATCTTTCCTTCCTGCGGAGGAGAGGGCTATTAAAAGGTTGCAATACAAGAAGACCCTAGTTGAACAATTAGTATGAAATTTCCCATTTGCCAACAGTGGTGGCAGAGATCATAGTTACTTGGAAAACCAACGAGTAGAGATGAACCAGACAAACACCAAGTCTAACAGAGGCAGGGGAAGACTATCAAAGGTCTGTGACAGTTTAAAGTGAACCTGTCAGCAGGATTGTGCTCAGTAAACTACATACACTGTCAGATTGGCACCGTTATACTGATTAAAATGATGCCTTGGTTGAAGAAATCTGTCTTGCAGTTATCGTTTAATTTTTATTTGCAATTTTCAGTTAATGAGATTCTCGTGCAGGCACCTGCATGATGAATGTTTTTGTTTAGTATAGTATATTCAGTATGTAAAATAGGGGGGCAAGTCACTGAATGATCACTGACCTGTCATAAGCCCATACTGATGCATATGTAAGCAAAACACTACATAAAGCCGCACACAGGCCACCGCGAAGCACGATAATCTCACTAACTGAAAACTGGAAATAAAGATAAAACAACAAGACGGATTTCATCAACCAAGGTATCATTTTAATCAGTATAACAGTGCCAACCTGACGGTGTATGTAGCTTGCAATTTGTTAGCTTCTTTTCAGATAGCCATTAAAAGGTATTAACCACTGAGGACTCTCAAATGTTAATATTTGCCTTATATACAAGTTATTATACAGGAAAGAATGTTTCCTAACATTTTTACCTGTGAAATTCATTTTATCTTTGGTTTGATGTTTTGTCAATTTTTAAAAGTAGATTAATACTCTGACAATATTATTCCCAGCAGCAACCTGGAAGGCAGACATTCATCCTGGCATCTTCCCGATGCTTTTTTCATTGTATTTGAGCCTTTTCCATCCATTCCAGTGGTTTTCCTTGTCCCCCAGACCTCCTGAGGAGTTCTGCCAGAAAAGTTCTTGAGTTTCCCATTGACTTCCATACCCGTCCAAGCGTTCGATCTGCTCAATTCGAGTAATGAGGATTTTAGATCACCCATCACTATTTTTTGGTCACCCCCCTTTTTTTTTTTACACAAAAAAATCCATGAAACAATCACAGCAGGTTGTCAGGCTTGGTGAGTGCCAGAAGCACCCAGTATGATCAGTTCCGAAAACTGGTTTCAATGGAGGACTTCACTAAACACCCTAGCAGGGCAAAACTAATCGAATTGCTTATCTCAAATGTATTAGACCTGTCAGATTAGAGCTCGCCCACACTGGCATAAAATAAGGAGGCGTGCAATGCGAGAAAACGAATTGTACTCTGACCAATGTTATCCAATGAGGCCATGCTCATTTGCATATTTTCTCGGTTCCAATAGGCGTCAAGAAAAAATCTCAGCATGCTATTAACTGCATATGTTGGACGAGACTCCCCAATTCAAGTCTATGGGTATAAGAAAAATCTAACAGAACATGGACCATTCATAGGAAGTCTGATGTTTAAGCACACTTGAACCAGGAAATTGAAGCAGTCAAGTACTAAAAACACCAAGGTTACTTACCGATAGCACACCGGAGAAAGGGACCCGCCCTGCCAGGGCAGGAAACCTACTGAAATAAAAGGGCAGTACCTCTCCCCCTCTTCAGTTGGGTTACAGAGCATGAGAGGACCTCTGGTTAATTTACACAGATAACCAACACCACATCATATAAACAAAAGACACCCAAACTATAGTGCATACCCAAAAGGTGAGAAGGGGGGGGGGAATATACGGGTGCTGTCATGGGTTCCAGAAAAAACGGCTACCGGTAAGTAACTGGTGTTTTCCCTTCACCCATGACAGCAGACTTGAGAGTTTTTTTGAGAAATGAAACACCTTAGGGAGGGACCACTGCTTGCACCATTCTACCAAAGGTCAAGTCAGCAGAGGACAAATTCAGTCTGTAGTGCTTAAAGAAAGTAGATGGTGGGGACCAGGTAGTGGCCTTACATATCTGATCAATTGATAACTCTGCCTTTTCTTCCCAGGAGGTAGCCACGGCTCTGGTGGAGTGAGCCTTGATGCCTTCAGGAACCGGAGCGCCATTTCACGTCTAGGGTATGGAATTTTTCTTCCCCTGGATTTTTAGGGTTATCACAAAATAATTTCCTGACTCCTTTCGAATTTAAGTATCACCTTGGTGAGATATGCTGGGTCTGCCCTTAGAACAATTCGGTCGTCATACATCTTGAGTATAGGGGGGGCATATAGACAGGGCTTGTATGTCGTTCACCGTGCTGATGTTAGGGCCACTAGCAACACCATCTTAAAGGGACATTGTCACCTGAATTTGGAGGGAACAATTTTCAGCCATGGAGGCGGGGTTTTTGGGTGTTTGATTCACCATTTCCTTACCCGCTGGCTGCATGCTGGCTGCAATATTGGATTGAAGTTCATTCTCTGTCCTCCATAGGACACGCCTGTGCAAGGCAAGATTGTATGATGAAAAGTATAAGCCATCCTGAACCTCCAAGGAATCTGAAGGGCATCCACTGTGAATGGATTCTCCCTGGAGTTTAACGAACAGAAGTTCCTCACCTTCCTGTTGTGTAAACTGGTAAACAGATCTATGTCCGGCCGCCCCTATACCTGCACTGTCTCAGTTTTTTGCAGCTCAGGAAGTCTGCTCTTGTGTTGTCTATTCCACTATTGTGAAGTGCCATAAGGGACAGTAGGTGTTGCTTTGCTAGCAGGAGTAGGATGTCTACTGCCATCATAAGGGTATGGGACCTTGTTCTCCTCCTGATGGTTGATATAAGCCACAACTGCGTGATTATCTGATATGACTCGAGCATGGTGACACTGGAAGAAGGGGAGAAATTGTCTCAAGGCTCTTTCCACAGCACACAGCTCTTTCGAGTTCGAACGCTGATCCCTTTCTAGAGGAGAGCAGGTCCCCAGCACAGAGTAAGACCTCAGATGGGCCCCCCCATCTGGTATTTCTTGCGTCTCGTGATAATGTCCTCCACTGGCCTTAACCACTGGACGAAAAATGCTTCATTACTATCCACCAAGACAACTCTCCCTCTAAGGCTATGTGCACACGTTGCGAATTAGTGTTCAGATTTTTCCGCCAGAATCTTAAAAATCTGCCGGTAAAACGCCCTGCTTTTTACCTGCAGATTTACTGGAGTTTATGTGAGGATTTCACATGTGTTTTCACACCTGCGGATTCCAGTTATGAAACAGGTGTAAATCCGCAGACAGAATTGACATGCTGTGGAAAATAAACCGCAGCGTTTCCGTGCTGTATTTTCCGCAGCATGGGCACTGCGGATTTGGTTTTCCATGTTTTCCATGCGTTGTACAGTACCATGTAAACTGCTGCGAATCTGCAGCGTCAAATCCGCTTCGGATCCGTAGCCAAATCCACAACATGTGCATAGACCTTAAATGCCCTTCTAATGACCTCTGCAGACAGGACCTCCCACTGCAGCGGACTCGGGTAAAGTTGGGCCCATCGTACTGCCGGTATACAATATGTTAGGGATCGTAGCAAGGACATCGCTTTTCTTAGTGTAATTTTTCGCTGATGTATTGCTGACAGTGCTAAGGCCATTATTTTGGCTACTTTTGGGAGACAGATCTGGCGCTCAGAGTCTAAAACCAACCCTAGGAAGGATTGTATCCTTTCAGGTTTTAGGCTTGATTTGAGGGTATTTACCATGCAGCCCAGCTTCTCCCGGACCACCTTTATCTCCCTCACCTGCTCTGCACAGTGATCTTCTAACCTTCCGACTATAAGGAAGTTGTCCAGGTACAGGATGATAACGATGTCCCAAGAGCAAAGGTAGGCCATCACCTCCGATATTACCTTGGTAAATGCTCTCAGAGAAATGGACAGTCCGAATGAAATGGCCGTATGCTGGTAATGCCTGACCCATCCCTAGACATACAGAGCCACCCTCAGGAAATTCTAATGGTCCTGATGTATTGGGATGTGATCATAGGCATTCTTTAAGTCGATGACTGCCATGAGACCATCCTGGAATAACAGCTTTATAGCTGTGTTCACCGACTTTATCTTGAAGGAATAATTCACAATATATCAATTGAGCTTCCTCAGGTTGATGATAGTCCTTAGAGAACCATACGGCTTCTTTATCAAAAAGAGGAAGGAATAAAATCATGGGACTTCGCACAGAACTCGCTTTTGTAAGAGTCCCAAGATCTCCGCCTCCAGGGCCAGTTGTTCTCCTGGTGATTTTCAGGGCCAGTTGTTCCCCTGGTGATTTCCTATGGCGAGGTGGATGGACAAAGTCTATCTTCAGGCCGTGTTTGATGACACTCAAGATCCAGTATTGTAGAACAAGACGTGCACTCTCGCTACGGGTGGTGCAGACTGAACACGGAGGGATGCTCCAGATTATAGTCATACAACAACAGTCGCACTCAAAGAAAGGTTTTGGAGATTTGGTTTTTGCCTCAAAAAATTGTGGTTTTCTTTATTACAAATACCAAAATAAAGGTAGCACCGCAGTGTTGCAAGGTAGGTAACATTTCGACCCACAAGGTCTTTCTCAAACCTTAGAATTGTAGGAGCGGAGCGAAGGGCATAGATCCCTGGGTGGATGTAGGAGTCCCGTTCAGGGCTGTAGCTGTGAGGATACTGGTGTCTGCGGTAGTACACCAGACACCAGTATCCTCACAGCTACAGCCCTGAACGGGACTCCTACACCCACCCAGGGATCTATGCCCTTCGCTCCGCTCCTACAATTCTAAGGTTTGAGAAAGACCTTGTGGGTCGAAACGTTACCTACCTTGCAACACTGCGGTGCTACCTTTATTTTGGTGTTTGTAATAAAGAAAACCACAATTTTTTGAGACAAAAACCAAATCTCCAAAACCTTTCTTTGAGTGCGACTGTTGTTGTATGACTCAAGATCCAGTGGCAGGGGGAGATGTTCAACCAGGCAAGGAGAAAGAGTGAGAGCTTCCCCCTACCTCTGACTTGACATCATTGGGAGGGTTTTTTCGAAGATGTAGAGGGCCCTCTGAACATATATCTGGACCCCTTTCTATCCTTGAAGTCCGAGTAATAAAGGTTTCCTAACTTCTATCGGGAATCGAGGGAATCCCTTCTTCTTGTCACCTACATTCTCCAAGATGTCCTCTAGCTTTTGCCCAAAGAGAAACTGGCCATCACATGAGTCTATATTTTGAAGTCAGATCTCCTGGATATCCTTTCATTCATAAGACCCATCTAGCTGCATTGGATAGGCTTGCCGACCTAGCCGCTAACCTCACGGAGTCTGCTGAGGTGTCTGCTAGAAAGGCCGCTGCTCTTGCTGTCCTCTAGGATCCTCCATGATGGGGAGCTTCGGACATAAGCGCTTCTTCTGTGGTCATCCCTTTTTATAAAAGGGATCCGCTACTCTCTCCACCTCTTCCAGTGCCCAACGATGCCCCTCCACTGGCCCTGCCAGGTCGCGCCAAGTTTCCACGCATACCGGCCAGCTTTTTCACTCAGGGCATCTCCATTTTGGCTCCCGCACACCCCCACTGACTTCACGCAGGCACGCCCATTCCTAGCGTGCCTTGGCACAACGTCAGCAGAGCGAGCCCCCGTAAGCCAGGCTCACTACGAGCTTCGGCTGGAAGAAATGGGAGGGAGAGCGGCGTGGCCCGTGACTGTGCCGCTCACGCCAGCATGTACGCCAAGGCCCACCAGACCCGCGGACAGTGTCTCCAGCACCTGAAGGCTGGCATACAAGCACTCTGCCTGTTCTTCCAGTGCTGAGACAGGAGTGGGGAAGTATGAACAAAAATAACAAACTCTTCAACCCGTCTGGGTCTCAGCACGAGGGTTCCCGTCAGGACAGAAAACCTAACTGAAGCGAGTGAGAGGCACCGTCTTTGTATTTCAGTAGGTTTCCTGTCCTGGCTGGACGGATCCCTCTCTCAGGTAGGCTGTCATGGGTGAAGGGACAAAAAGAGATGCAATAATCAGAATAGATATCGGGCACATATATAATTTCACAACCCCGCCTACATACCCTACATATTCTAAAATGGCACCTTTGACTGCCTTGCACGTGTACTTTATAGTCCACCCTTTAAAGCTTCTTTCACCTTAAATAAATAATTGAAAAAAAAAATGATGTGGGTTCCTCCCTATGTATGATAACCAGCAAAGGTAAAGCAGACAGCTGTGAGCTGATGTCAGTCTGGGAAGGTCTGTGGTTATTATTGTATCACCATTTATTCCATGGCAATTTACATGTGAAAGGGGTGTACAGAATGAAAAAAACAGTCAGCAAAGGGAGGATACAAGGAGTTAATGCTTATGTTAGAAATGTTAAGTGCTACAAATTACCAAAGTGAAAAATCTAAAAAACTATTAACTATTTACACACATGGCTCCGCTCCATAAATCCTCGTACACACACGGCTCCGCTCCATACACCTCGTACACACACGGCTCTGCTCCGTACACCTCGTACACACGCGGCTCTGCTCTGTACACCTCGTACACACACCGTTCTGCTCCGTACACCTCGTACACACACAGCTCCTCTCCGTACACCTCGTACACACACCGTTCTGCTCCGTACACCTAGTACACACGGGGCTCTGCTCCGTACACCTCGTACACACACGGTTCCGCTCTGTACACCCCGTACACACGGCTCTGCTCCGTACACACACAGCTCTGCTCCATACACCTCGTACACACACGGCTCCGCTCCATACACCTTGGACACACACGGCTCCGCTCGGTACACCTCGCACACACACGGCTCTGCTACATCCACCCTGTAACCCCCTCCGGACCCCACATATAAACTTCCCCTCATCCAGCACCATGACAACCAGCACAGCAGAGTCCTGCATACACTGAGGCCCCTGATCATGTGACCCCTGACTCCTCCCCTCCTGTGACCTCATCACAGGTCCTGTGCGCACAGAACAGCCATATATGTGGTGTGCGGCTCTGCAGGTGGAGGTAGGTGCTGGAGATTCCCCATTACTGGGCGGGGGCAGGGGGCAGTAACCCCTCCATTCCCGGAGATAGTGCCCCCAGCTCTGCCATGTGTATATGTACAGTAATAGAACGCTGGCTGTGCTCATGTATACAGGGGAGGGCGCTCTGGTTTGGGGACAGATGACGCTTTCTCTCAGAGCTCAGCTTTCATTTCTCGAACGACTCCAGTAAAATGAAAGCTGGAATATTATTAGTTGATATTATTATTTGGGGAATTCTCGTTGGATGCTTATAATGGCCAAGTGTGAAATAAGCCCTTATAATTCTATAGTGAGGTGGTGGAGAATAATGTCATCCACCCTGGGATATTAGTGTTCTAGATGGATCCCTATGTGTGGGTTGGATCTGGGAGCTGAGGAGGATAAGGACAGACTATTGGGGTCTGTGTTTATCTGGGTGGGAACCAGTGGGTTAGGACTGTAACGGTTGCGCCAGTCTTGATGAGCAGTGCACTGGAGGACGGCCATGTACACTACATTTTTTGGTAATTGTTAGGCACCTATGTTCAGCATGTGTCCAATAGTGGTCACTGTCACCATTGACCCCAATATCCGCCCACCATCTGGACCATTTGTAAAGAAGCATAGACCTCATGGTAGAGTTACAGTATACAGTGGGGAAAAATAGTATTCATTCAGCCACCAATTGTGCAAGTTCTCCCACTTAAAAAGATGAGAGAGGCCTGTAATTGATATCATAGGTAGACCACAACTATGAGAGTCAAAGTGAGAAAACAAATCCAGAAAATCACCTTGTCTGATTTGGCAAGATTTATTTTGCAAATTATGGTGGAAAATAAGTATTTGGTCACCTTTAAAACATGTAAGATTTCTGGCTCTCACAGATCTGTAACTTCTTCTTTGGCCAGTCTCACACGTCCAGATAATTCCGGTACCGGAAAAATTGGTACCGGAATTGTCAGTGTGCCCGTGCGTTTCTGTGGCACATCAGTGTGGCACATCGTGTGCTGCACGTGTGCCGCCTGGGTACCACACGCACCGTGCAGGAGACAGCGCTAGAGATAAGCTCTGTCCCCTGCTTCTGGTGCTGAAGCCGCCATTCATATCTTCTCTGCAGCAGCGTTTACTGTAGAGAAGATATGAATAATCCTTTTTTTTTGTTTTTCTTGTGTTTAAAATAAAGATCCCTGTCCACAACCCCCTCCCACCCCCTGTGCGCCCGCCCGCTGTTAATAAAATACTCACCCGGCTCCCTCGCAGTGTCCTGTCCTCACCGCACCTTCTATATGAGCGGTCACGTGGGGCCGCCCATTACAATAATAAATATGCGGCTCCACCCCTATGGGAGGTGGAGCCGCATATTCATGACTGTAATCGGCGGCCCCACGTGACCGCATACAGGAGAAGCTGCGGCCAGGACAGGACACCGCGAGGGAGCCGGGTGAGTATTTTATTAACAGCGGGCGGGCGCACAGGGGGTGGGAGGGGGGAGTAGGCTAAATATACAAACGCCGTGTGCACTCAGTCTGAGATGCGCCACATTCATGAAGACCACCGCAGAAAATGTACTTTAGTCAGTGACCGGAGTACATTTCGGTCATAACTTTTGTTTTACTTGAATTATGTTGAAGTGGTTGTTGGCACTCAGTCACGACCTCTCTCCGATAAGCTCTGCACACTTTTCAAAAAGGAGGTAGGGCTGGCCGGGACTTGTGTAAAAATGCCAAAAGGTTTTATGCCAGAATTAGATGTTTGATGAATCGGGGCAAATATGATGGGATAATCCAGATGTCAGAATAATCTTTCGTCTGAACGAGCCTTTACAGCTTCTGCTGCCCAGCAATGTTGACCAACTTTTAGCATATCACTGAATGGATAGAGGCAAAGAGTAGGAAGACAAACATCTGTGCACTTAGCCTACAGGCTTTTACAGGAGCTTTTCCTAAAGTGTACTGAAATGTGCCCAAAGGCATGTAAGTAGATCGCGCCTGTGCACAGCGCCAGATTCCCAGCCCCGCATTGTGAATACATCATAACACACTGCGGGGCGGGATCTGGGGCCTCCGCTGTGCGCAGGCGCGATCTACTTACATCACTTATTGGAAGCTCCAGGGCAGCGTGCACATTCCCGAAAAATAATTGCAGAGCACGGGTGATGGCACAAGACATAGAGGAGGCGGCGCCCGATGGGATGATGGACAGCTGCGAGGCGCTTGAGTCAGGGAGAAATCATACCTCCCTGACTCAATAGAGCTATAGCGGGAAATTTATAAAACTCATTATTTCAGCATTCCTATGGATAATAAACATAAGAGCCACCTTCAAAGAATGCTGCCTTAGTGCTGCTGAAGGTGGCTCTTTTACCTTAATAGGCCCTGGGGGGGTGACAGGTTCCCATTAAGGCCTCTTTCACACTTCCGTCGTTTGGCATCCGTCGCAATCCATCGTTTTGGGCAAAAAACGGATCCTACAAATGTGCTCGCAGGATGCGTTTTTTGGACAGACTTGTATTAGCGATGGATCGCGACACGTCACGTCCGTCATGCGACGGATCCGTCGTGTTTTGGTGGACCATCATCACAAAAAATGTTCAATGTAACGTTTTTTTTTGTCCGTCGCATCTGCCATTTTCGACCGCGCATGCGCGGCCAAAACTCCGCCCCCTCCTCCCCAGACTGCAGAATGGGCAGCGGATGCGTCAAAAAACTGCATCCGCTGCCCACGTTGTGCAAAACCTTCACAACGTCCGTCGGTACGTCGGCCCGACACATTGCGACGGACCCGTACCGACGGAAGTGTGAAAGAGGCCTAAACCACAAAATAGTTAATGAGCAACATTTCTCACGTCTACTTTATATCACCATTTTTTTTAAATATTTTTTTGTTTGTTGAGAAGCTATAATAGTTTAAAGTTGATCAGCCATTACTTAGTTTTCCAAGAAATTTTCAAAATCATAGTTTTAGGGACCTCATCACATTTGAGTGACTTTGAGGGGCCTATGTGACAGAAAATGCCCCAAATTGACACCATTCTAACATCTGCTCCCCTCAAAGTGCACAAAACCACATTCAAGAAGTTTCTTAACCCTTTAGGTGCTTCGCATGAATTAAAGCAATGTTGAAGGAAAAATTGAACATTTTGATTTTTTTTTTTCACAAAAATGTTGTTTTAGCCCCATGTTTTTATTTTCACAAGGGTAGGAGGAGAAAATGGAGCCTAAAATTTGTTGTGAAATTTCTCCTGAGTTTGCCAATACCCCATATGTGGTTGAAAACTACTCTTTGGGCGCACAGCAAAGCTCGGAAGAGAAGGAGCGCTGTTGACTTTTTTGAATGCAAAATTGGCTGGAATTGAGATCGGATGCCATGTTACGTTTAGAGAGCCCCTGATGGACCTAAACAGTGGAAACCCCCACAAGTGATCCAAATTTTGGAAGCTAGACCCCCTCAAGGAATTTATCTAAATGTGTGCACCCAGGTGCTACACAGAAATTTACAACGTTGAATCGTGAAAAAGAAAACTATTTTTATTCGGACTCCCATGACAGCACACGAGAGAGGGGATCCGCCCTTAAGGAACAGGAAACCTACAGATACAAAAGGGCGGCACCTCTCCCCATGCATCAGTTGGTTTCCTGTTCCTGAAGGGACTGGATGCCTATAGAATCTACAGGAGTCCAGGCCGGCCGGACCGATTCTGGTGGCGAGGGGGTCTCCCACTTCGGCCGGTGCGGGTACCTGATGTAGTCACGGTGGCCCTGGCAGGGCGGCACGGCGGTGACTAGGCAGCGAGGAGCGGTCGCCAGGGGGTGTCCGGTCTCCGGGGCCAGCGTCTGGTAAGTCGTCCTTCCCGTGTGCTGTGGGTCTCTCTGGACAGGGGGGGGCGCGGCGGCATCTAGGGGGCGCCGATCGGATCGTAGCTGGCCGGCCTCGGCGTTCCACAAGGGCTGCAGCGCTGACAGGAAGCGCTGAAAGCTGTGGTGACGTCGGGGGGCGGAGCCGGCGACGTCTTCCGGATCGGTGAGCTCCTGCGCATGCGCGGGGGCTCCAAGATGGCGGCGCCCACCGGAGATCATGCCGCAATCCCTCCGGAGTAACGATTGATTCCCCACAGCTGCGGGAGGGCGGGAAAATTAAACAAGCAAGCTGGGCAGGATGCGCTGACCGAAGGAGGGGCTTTATAAGGCGGCTCCAGCAGCATGTTCCCGGGTTCTGGCTCCAATTTACTGAAAATGGATTCAGATCAGGATCAGCAGGTTGTGCTGCTGGAACAAGCATCCCAGAAACCCAAGGAGAAGGAACATGAAAAGAGGAGCGATGGTTCGGGCCGCAGAAGCTCCTCCAGACAGGGGTCTGGAGGGTCAGCCAAAAAGGATCCCCCTCGTGCTTCGGTATTTCTGGGTGTGAGCAGCCACTGGTAAGTGATCTTCGAGAAAGTTCACTTAGTGACTAGTCTCCCCTCATGTGTTTTTATGTAGGGAAGGAAAAACGTCAGTAAGGCGAAGCATAGGGAATGTGCCATCTGCGGGGTTCCCTTGCCTGACTCACACCCTAAAAAACTATGTGACCCCTGTATCCAGCAGACGGTGAGGTTCTGGAAGGAGGGGAGGGGGTATAGCATGTAGATCTTACACTCTAGTCTACCTTACTTATCCCCGTAGGTAGCCGAAGAATCCTCCTCTATTACGGCCAGTCTCAAGGAGATGATTAGAATGGAGGTTAAAGAGTCCTTTAAAAACCTTTCACAGTCAGGAGGTTCTAGGCAGAGAACTGAGTGGGCATCTGATTCGTCTATGGAAAAGGACAAGTCCGAAGAATCAGACAATTCAGCAGCATCATCCTCCTCTTCGGAAGAAGACGCTGCTCGGTTTTGCCTACCCCTAGAAAGGATAGACAAATTGGTAAAGGCGGTCAGAGGCACAATGGGTATATCGGAACCCAAGCCTCAACTATCCAAAGAACAAATGATGTTCAGTGGATTGGAGCAAAAGAGGCGCAGAGTGTTTCCTTTAAATGAGAAAATACAAGATCTTATTAATAGGGAGTGGAGAAAACCGGAGAGAAAAGGCTCCTTACCACCTGCGCAAAAACGTCGATACCCTTTTGATGACCCAGCAGTAGGTAACTGGGAGAAAGCACCAAAGCTGGATGCAGCAATTGCCAAGGTAGCTAAACGATCTTCTCTCCCATTTGAAGATATGGGAACACTTAAAGACCCCCTGGATAGGAAAGTGGATACCTTCCTGAAGGGAACCTGGGAGATGGCAGCTGGCTCCTTAAGACCTGCGGTAGCTTCAACCTGCACGGCAAGGTCAATGATGGTCTGGCTGGACCAGTTGGAGACCCAATTAAAACAAGGGGCCTCTAGAGATTCCATTCTCTCAGCATTACCTGTAATCCAGGAGGGGGCGGCTTTTTTATCAGACGCCTCAATTGACTCCGTAAAGTTGGCAGCTAGAGCAGCAGGACTTTCTAATGCTGCAAGGAGAGCCCTATGGCTGAAATGCTGGCCGGGGGATATGCAGGCAAAAGCGAAGCTCTGCGCTATCCCTTGTAAAGGCGAGTATTTATTTGGGCCTACCCTGGATGAACTCCTGGAGAAAGCAGGAAATGATAAGAAAAAGTTTCCCAACCTGTTCAATCCATACCGTCGTCCCTTCAACAAAAGAAGGTTCAACCGGGGAGGAAAGCGAGCCTTTTCACCAGGGAGAGATCGTCCCAGATGGGAGGATAGGCGAAAGCGAGGTACAGGTCTCATGTTTCGCCGTAACCAGACGGAAAATAAAAAACAAGACCAATGACTGGCAATTCCAGTGGGAGGGAGACTATTGCGTTTCTCGGCAGAGTGGTCGAAAATCACAAACAGCGTTTGGATAAAAGACACTGTTTCCCATGGTCTCAAGCTGGAATTTGTTCATATTCCACAGGACAAATTTAGTTTAACACCCTGGCGCTCATCTCCCACTGAACAATTCGCCCTAGAAGAGGAAGTGAGGACTCTTTGTTCCAAAAATGTTTTGGTAGAAGTGCCGTATTCTCAGGCAGGGAAAGGGTTTTACTCTCCCCTGTTCCTAATCCAGAAGCCTGATAAATCTTACAGGACCATTATAAATCTTAAGGGTCTCAATAAGTTTTTGGTGAAACACACTTTCAAAATGGAATCCATCAATTCGGCAATAAAAATGCTTTTCAACAACTGTTTCATGGTAGTAGTCGATTTGAAAGATGCCTACTATCATGTACCCATTCATGCTGATTTCCAACGGTACCTGAGGGTAGCGATACTAATGGGGGGTAGGATTCAACATTTTCAATTCAGAGCACTCCCCTTTGGGATCACCTCGGCACCTAGGGTGTTTACTAAAATAATTGCGGAAGTCATGGCGCATTTAAGAGAGTCAAATATCCTTATAGTCCCCTACTTAGACGATTTCCTCATTGTAGGTAACTCGGTAGATCATTGTCTGTCACAATGGGAGATTGCTAAAACCAAACTAGAACGGTTGGGTTGGATCATAAACTTTGAAAAATCAAAATTACAGCCCCTAAATGTTCAAAAATTCCTGGGGTTAATGTTGAATTCAGTGACACAGCAGTGTCTCCTCCCTATGGAGAAAATGGACCAAATTCAGAGTTTTGTATTAAGAGCAATCAATACACCTTCCATGACACTTAGACAAGCAATGTCTCTACTTGGGTCACTCACATCTTGCATCCCAGCAGTTAAGTGGGCTCAGTTCCACACCAGGTCCCTACAAAAAGAAGTCCTGTTCCATGACAGAGCCTTAGGAGGCGCATTGAATGGGAAATTGACATTGAGGCCGATAACATTGAATTCCCTTAGATGGTGGCTAGATAAACAAAATTTATCAGCAGGGGTTCCCTGGATGGTAGATGTCACCCACGTGATAACCACGGATGCCAGCTCTTCAGGGTGGGGAGCCTATATGGGGGACATGGTGGTCCAGGGACAGTGGGAACCCTTCACAACATTTTCATCAAATCAAAGAGAGTTGTTGGCGGTTGAACTGGCTGTTAAAAAATTCCTCGTATATCTGCAGGGCCAGCACGTCAGAATTCTGTCGGACAACAGAGTGGCGGTCGCTTACATAAACCGGCAAGGGGGAACTCGTTCCGAAACTTTAATGCAGATCACGGATCGGTTGTTCCAGGTGGCAGAGCTCAATTTTCTATCTTTGACAGCTCTTCACATCAAGGGAAAAGAAAATGTGGCAGCAGATTTCCTCAGCCGAAATGTGTTAAAACAGGGAGAGTGGTCTCTCAACGAGGACATTTTCAATCTCGTCGTCCGCAGATGGGGTCAACCAGTGGTGGATCTATTCGCCACCAGAAACAACAGAAAAGTAAAACTTTTTTGCTCCCTAAATCCCAGGGAGAATCCCCTGGCGGTAGACGCGTTTCTCATAAAATGGGATTTTCCACTGGCCTATGCTTTCCCACCACTGAACCTGATACCTCTAGTGGTGAAGAAAATCAGGGAGGATCGAGCAAAAGTCATCCTTATCGCCCCCTTTTGGCCCAGAAGAACCTGGTTTGCCTGGCTCAAGACAATGTCTGTAGCGGTCCCCTGGGTACTGCCAGAGATCCCGGACTTGCTTTCTCAGGGACCGATCTCCCATCCACAAGCGGCGGGGCTCCATTTGACGGCATGGAGTTTGAACGGTCACTATTAGTGGGGAAAGGCTTCTCTCCAAACTTGGTGGACACGCTCCTAAAGAGTAGAAAGCAAATAACTACGAGAATCTACTCTAGGACTTGGAGAAAGTTCTTGTCTTGTTCAAAGTTTAATGTCCAAGACGGGGTGCCAGTACAACAAATCCTAGAGTTCCTACAGAAGGGGTTCGAGTTAAAACTCTCTCCTAGTACCCTTAGGGTACAGGTCTCAGCTTTAGGTGCCCTATTTTCCTGTAATATAGCGAATAACTACTGGATAGCGAGGTTTATGAAGGCAGTTAGTAGATCTACACCACTGCATAAAGACAGAACAGTTCCATGGGATTTAAATTTAGTTCTGTCCTCTCTAACTAAACCCCCCTTTGAACCTCTGCAGGAGGCCTCGATCAAAATGTTTGACACTTAAGACAGCCTTCCTGATCGCCATAACCTCAGCTCGCAGGATAGGGGATATACAGGCACTTTCCAGAGCTCCTCCATACACTGAAATCTTGTCAGACAGAGTAGTCCTTAGACCAGACCCAGCATATCTGCCAAAGGTGGCGACACGGTTCCATAGATCACAGGAGATAGTTTTGCCGTCCTTTATTCCTAATCCCTCTAATCCTAAAGAGCAGGAGCTTCATACGTTAGACGTCAGGAGATCTCTTCTTCAGTATATTTCAGCTACTGATAATTGGAAGAAAGATGGAGCACTGCTTCTTTCCTTCCAAGGTCCAAGGAAAGGGTTTAGAGTATCGAAATATTTACTGGCTAAATGGATTAGGGAAACTATCTCTCTAGCTTATACAGCAGGTGGGGGGCCAGCTCCGCAGAACCTAAAGGCACATTCCACCCGGGCCATGGCGTCATCCTGGGCAGAAAGATCTGGAGTGTCAGTGGAGCAGATATGTAAGGCGGCCACATGGTCATCCCCTTCCACTTTCTTTAAACACTATCGGTTGGATTTGGGGTCCTCCTCTGATCTTTCCTTTGGGTTAAGGGTGCTACAATCTATAGTCCCTCCCTAAGGTAGCTTACATCTCTGTAAATCTCTCGTGTGCTGTCATGGGAGTCCGAATAAAGCATTAAGCTACTTACTGGTAGCGGCATTTTTCGGAGGCCCATGACAGCACCCTTAGTTCCCTCCCTATTCACGTGGGGGTAGCACTTCCTGATATGTATATAGCGTAATATGTAAATCTCACGTATGGTGTCTTATTACAATAATGGGTTATTTTGTTTCAAATGTATATAATGTATATAATGTATATTTGTGTACCACTAACCGCGGCAGTCCTCTCAGGCTCTGAAATACAACTGATGCATGGGGAGAGGTGCCGCCCTTTTGTATCTGTAGGTTTCCTGTTCCTTAAGGGCGGATCCCCTCTCTCGTGTGCTGTCATGGGCCTCCGAAAAATGCCGCTACCAGTAAGTAGCTTAATGCTTTCCCACAAAAATGTTTCTTTAACCTCAAACTTTTTCATTGTCACAAAGCTAGCAAGAGAAAATTTCCCCCAAAATTTGTTGTGCAATTTTTCCTCAGTACGCTGATTCCCCTTATGTAGTGGGGAACTATTTGGACACTCTGCTGAGCTTCAAAAGGAAGGAGTGATGTTTTGGAATGCAGAGTTTGATTGATTGGTCTACGGGTGCCATGTTGCATTTGGAGAGCCCCTAATGTGCCTAAACAGTGGAAACCCACCACAAGTGACACCATTTTTGGAAACTACACTCATCAAAGAATTATGGAAAGGCATACAGTAGTTATAGTAATGATATTAATGCTTTTAGTTTTACTGGTGTATGAATTTATAATGTGGTGTTATGCATGAGTTGTGCGGAGTACATTAGATTATAAATTATGTTGTTTTAACAGGGTAAAATAAAATGTTATTACATTATAGACATGTGGTACACTTTGAAGCAATCCATAATGCAAAGGCCAGGTTTTTCAGGGCAGGTTTCACAATAGGAAATTGTGTTCCTTCATATTCTCCACTTGGAGCATACTCTGCACCTTTTTTGTGTTCCTCCCTTCTTTGCAGCTTGGGGGCCATAGTTGCCATGGTTTGTGCTGGTGGGGCGGCGCGGTCTGGAGTCATGGGGGCTTAGTCTTGCAGCATGGGTGCTGTGGGGCAACAGACCATCTGCCCTGATGGTGCATTGCCGCTGTGGCGGTGGTCGCCGCACGGCTCCGCTCCGTTTGGGCGGTAGGACCCACTACAAGGTTTGCCGTGACGTGGCACTGGGCTTCATACAGTCTGATCAGAATGTTAAACTGAAAACCTCATATTCAGTTATATAAATTTTTGCCTAACGGCTTTAGATCAAAGTATGGTTTTTGGAGGTGCGGTTCATGCTCATTTTTTCTTTTTGTACAAAGCAGACTCAATGAATCAGTCAGACTCTAACCTCTACAACATGGGCAAGACCAAAGAGCTTTCTAAGGATGTCAGGGACAAGATTATAGACCTGCACAAAGCTGGAATGGTCTACAAAAACTATACATAGGACACTTGGTGAGACGGAGACAACTGTTGGTGTAATAGTAAGAAAATGGTAGAAACACAAAATGACTATCAATCGACATCGATCTGGGGCACCAAGGAAAACCTCACCTTATGGGGTATCCTTGATCATGAGGCAGGTGAAAGAGCAGCCTGAAACTACACGGGGGAAACTTGTTAATGATCTCAAGGCAGCTTTGACCACAGTCACCAAGAAAACCATTGGTATCACATGCCATGAAGGTTTAAAATCCTGCAGGGCCCGCAAGGTTCCCCTGCTCAAGAAGGCACATGTGCAGGCCTGTCTGAAGCTTGCCAATGAACACTTGGATGATTTTGTGAGTGATTGGGAGAAGGTGCTTTGGTCAGATGAGACAAAAATTGTGGTCTTTGGCATTAACTCAACTCGCCGTGTTTGAAGGAAGAGACTCCTGGATGTTAGGGTTCAGATGAACAGCTACAAAAAGTTTTGGTTCGGTCACCAGAACAGTACCCGAACCCGTAGCCCATTCACTTGAAAAGGGGGCCCAAACATCCAGTGTTTGCCACACTGTCATGTGCATAATGAACAAAACGCACCAACCCATTTCCTCAAGTCACCAATGGGCCACACTCCAAAATCAGTATAAACATATTGACTACAGGATAAGAAACCTTAGTCACGAAGTGTATAATATAAAACAAAATCTTTATTGACATAAATAACACATACAAATATTAAAATAGTGCCTCACAATCAGATGGAGTACTTGATCAAGGTAAGCGACCCAACCCACAGGATATGTACCCTCCTAAATATGCATAATAATTATTTTAGACCATATTAGACATAAGACCTTCCAATTCGGCCATATCCTTAAGTGTAAGTCCTATATACAGACCCTATGTAATTTCATGCACACACCTGCCAGCTTGCCGTACAATGGGTTAATCCCTATAGTCGAGATGTGTTGTGGATTCTGTTTTTGGGCTCCCTCTAGTGGTTACAGATGGTACTGGGTGACTTGTGTTCTCTGCGGTCTCTGGTGTCCACCTGTTCTATCAGGATATGGGAGTTTCCTATTTAACCTGGCTTTCTTGTCATTTCCTCGCCGGCTATCAATGTAATCAGTGTGTCTTGTTACCTCTGCTTCCCGCTTCTGTATTCTTCAGGACAAGCTAAGTTTTTGATTTTCCTGTTCCACGTTTTGCTTAATTTTTGTCTTAGTCCAGCTTGCAGATATGTGATTCCTTTTTGCTGGTTGCTCTAGTGGTCTGATATTACTCCTCATGTTCCATGAGTTGGAACATGAGTTCAAGTAATTTCAGGATGGTTTTTTTGTAGGGTTTTTCGCTGACCGCGCAGTTGACTTTTGTATCCTCTGCTATCTAGCTTTAGCGGGCCTCATTTTGCTGAATCTGTTTTCATAACTACGTATGTGCTTTCCTCTCATTTCACCGTCATTACATGTGGGGGGCTGCTATTTCTGTGGGGTGTTTCTCTGGAGGCAAGAGAGGTCTGTGTTTCTTCTAATAGGGAAAGTTAGTTCTTCGGCTGGCGCGAGACGTCTAGAATCATCGTAGGCACGTTCCCCGGCTACAGCTAGTTGTGTGTTGAGGTTCAGGATCGCGGTCAGCTCAGTTTCCATCACCCTAGAGCTTGTTTTGTTTTTTGTGCTTGTCCTTTTGTGATCCCCTGCCATTGGGATCATGACAGTATAGCCGGCCAAAAAGTGGTAATCGTATTGGCTGAAGTAGGAGGAAAAGTAGTCTGAGGAAGTTTTTTTTTTTTTTTCCCCCTCAGAGTTTGCTGCATAGCCTTAATTGCAGCCTGGCTGCGTCTTACCTCCTCTTAATCCTTGAATGGCTCTGACCTCAGCTGTTTATCATGGACGTCCAGAGTTTGGCTTCCAGCCTGAATAATCTTGCTGCTAAGGTTCAAAATATACAAGATTTTGTTGTACATGCTCCTATGTCTGAACCTAGAATTCCTATCCCAGAGTTTTTTTCTGGAGATAGATCTAGTTTTCTTAATTTTAGGAACAATTGCAAGTTGTTTCTTTCTTTGAAATCTCGCTCTTCTGGAGACCCTGCTCAGCAAGTCAAGATTGTTATATCTTTCCTGCGGGGTGACCCTCAGAATTGGGCATTTGCATTGGCACCAGGGGATCCTGCGTTGCTCAATGTGGATGCGTTTTTTCTGGCATTGGGTTTGCTCTATGAGGAACCTAACCTAGAGATTCAGGCTGAAAAAGCTTTATTGGCTCTCTCTCAGGGGCAAGATGAAGCAGAAATATATTGTCAGAAATTTCGGAAATGGTCGGTGCTTACTCAGTGGAATGAGTGCGCCCTGGCTGCAAGATTCAGAGATGGCCTTTCTGAGGCCATTAAAGATGTCATGGTGGGGTTCCCTGCGCCTACAGGTCTGAATGAGTCTATGACTATGGCTATTCAGATTGATCGGCGTTTATGGGAGCGCAAACCTGTGCACCATTTGGCGATGTCTTCTGAACAGGCACCTGAGACAATGCAATGTGATAGAATTCAGTCCAGAAGTGAACGGCAAAACTATAGGCGGAAAAATGGGTTGTGTTTTTATTGTGGTGATTCAGCTCATGTTATATCAGCATGCTCTAAACGCACAAAAAAAGTTGATAAGTCTGTTGCCATTAGTACTTTACAGTCTAAGTTCATTCTGTCTGTGACTCTGATTTGTTCATTATCAGCCATTTCCGTCGATGCCTATGTGGATTCAGGCGCTGCCCTGAGTCTTATGGATTGGTCATTTGCCAACCGCTGTGGGTTTAGTCTGGAGCCTCTGGAAGTCCCTATTCCTTTGAAAGGAATTGACTCTACACCTTTGGCTATGAATAAACCTCAGTACTGGACACAAGTGACCATGCGTATGACTCCCGTTCATCAGGAGGTGATTCGCTTCCTGGTACTGTATAATTTACATGATGTCTTAGTGCTTGGTCTGCCATGGTTACAAACTCATAACCCAGTCTTGGACTGGAAAACGATGTCTGTGTTAAGCTGGGGATGTCAGGGGGTTCATGATGATGCACCTCCGATTTCTATCGCTTCATCTACTCCTTCTGAGGTTCCGGTATTTTTGTCTGATTATCGGGATGTTTTTGAGGAGCCTAAGCTCAATTCGCTTCCTCCTCACAGGGATTGCGATTGTGCTATAGATTTGATTCCTGGCAGTAAATTTCCTAAAGGTCGTTTGTTCAATCTGTCAGTGCCAGAGCATACTGCTATGCGGGATTATGTTAAGGAGTCCTTGGAAAAGGGACATATCCGTCCGTCTTCGTCCCCTTTGGGAGCAGGTTTTTTTTTTGTGGCCAAAAAAGATGGTTCCTTGAGGCCTTGTATAGATTACCGTCTTTTGAATAAGATTACAGTTAAATATCAGTATCCTTTGCCATTGTTGACTGATTTGTTCGCTCGCATTAAGGGGGCTAAATGGTTCACTAAGATTGATCTTCGGGGTGCGTATAATCTTGTGCGGATAAAGCAGGGTGATGAGTGGAAAACCGCATTTAATACGCCTGAGGGCCATTTTGAGTATTTGGTGATGCCTTTTGGACTTTCTAATGCTCCTTCTGTCTTCCAGTCCTTTATGCACGATATTTTCCGTGAATATCTGGATAAATTTATGATTGTGTATTTGGATGATGTTTTGGTTTTTTCGGATGACTGGGAGTCCCATGTTCAGCAGGTCAGGAAGGTGTTTCAGGTCCTGCGGGCCAATTCTTTGTTTGTAAAAGGTTCAAAGTGTCTCTTTGGAGTCCAGAAGATTTCTTTTTTGGGGTATATTTTTTCCCCTTCTACTATTGAGATGGATCCCGTCAAGGTTCAGGCTATTTGTGACTGGACGCAGCCTACATCTCTTAAGAGTCTACAGAAGTTCTTGGGTTTTGCTAATTTTTATCGTCGTTTCATAACTAATTTTTCTAGTGTTGTTAAGCCTTTGACGGATTTGACTAAGAAGGGTGCTGATGTTGCTGATTGGTCTCCTGCGGCTGTGGAGGCCTTTCAGGAACTTAAGCGCCGGTTTTCTTCTGCTCCTGTGTTGCGTCAGCCAGATGTTTCACTTCCTTTTCAGGTTGAGGTTGATGCTTCCGAGATTGGAGCGGGGGCGGTTTTGTCACAGAGAAGCTCCGATTGCTCAGTGATGAAGCCATGTGCGTTCTTTTCTAGAAAGTTTTCGCCCACTGAGCGGAATTATGATGTTGGTAATCGGGAGCTTTTGGCCATGAAGTGGGCATTTGAGGAGTGGCGTCATTGGCTTGAGGGTGCTAGACATCGTGTGGTGGTCTTGACTGATCACAAAAATCTGATTTACCTTGAGTCTGCCAAGCGTCTGAATCCTAGACAGGCTCGTTGGTCACTGTTTTTCTCCCGTTTCGATTTTGTGGTTTCATACCTGCCAGGTTCAAAGAATGTGAAGGCGGATGCTCTTTCTAGGAGTTTTGTGCCTGACTCCCCTGGAAATTCTGAGCCCACTGGTATCCTTAGGGATGGGGTGATTTTGTCGGCTGTCTCCCCAGACTTGCGACGTGCTTTGCAGGAGTTTCAGGCGGATAAACCTGATCGTTGTCCGCCTGAAAGACTGTTTGTTCCGGATAATTGGACCAGTAGAGTCATCTCCGAGGTCCATTCTTCTGCGTTGGCAGGTCATCCTGGAATATTTGGTACTAGAGACTTGGTGGCCAGGTCTTTTTGGTGGCCTTCCTTGTCGAGGGATGTGCGTTCTTTTGTGCAGTCTTGTGAAGTTTGCGCTCGGGCTAAGCCTTGCTGTTCTCGGGCCAGTGGATTGTTGTCACCTTTGCCTATTCCGAAGAGGCCTTGGACGCACATTTCCATGGACTTTATTTCGGATCTCCCTGTCTCTCAAAAAATGTCCGTCATCTGGGTTGTGTGTGACCGCTTTTCTAAGATGGTTCATCTGGTACCCTTGCCTAAGTTGCCTTCCTCCTCTGAGTTGGTCCCTCTGTTTTTTCAGAACGTGGTTCGTTTGCATGGGATTCCGGAGAACATCGTTTCTGACAGGGGATCCCAGTTTGTGTCTAGATTTTGGCGGACGTTCTGTGCTAGGATGGGCATTGATTTGTCCTTTTCGTCTGCATTCCATCCTCAGACGAATGGCCAGACGGAACGAACTAATCAGACCTTGGAAACTTATTTAAGGTGTTTTGTTTCTGCTGATCAAGATGACTGGGTTACCTTTTTGCCGCTTGCCGAATTTGCCCTTAATAATCGGGCTAGTTCTGCTACCTTGGTTTCTCCTTTCTTTTGTAATTCGGGGTTTCATCCTCGTTTTTCCTCTGGTCAGGTGGAGCCTTCTGATTGTCATGGAGTGGACATGGTGGTGGATAGGTTGCATCAGATTTGGAGTCATGTGGTGGACAATTTGAAGTTGTCCCAGGAGAGGGCTCAGCAGTTTGCTAATCGCCGTCGCCGCGTGGGTCCTCGACTTCGTGTTGGGGACTTGGTGTGGTTGTCTTCTCGTTTTGTTCCTATGAAGGTCTCTTCTCCTAAGTTCAGGCCTCGGTTCATCGGTCCCTATAGGATCTTGGAAATTCTTAACCCTGTGTCGTTTCGTTTGGATCTCCCGGCATCGTTTGCTATTCATAATGTGTTCCATCGGTCGTTGTTGCGGAAGTATGAGGTACCTGTTGTTCCTTCGCTTGAGCCTCCTGCTCCGGTGCTGGTGGAGGGAGAATTGGAGTATGTTGTGGAGAAGATCTTGGATTCTCGTGTTTCCAGACGGAAACTCCAATATTTGGTCAAGTGGAAGGGTTATGGTCAGGAGGATAATTCTTGGGTGGTTGCCTCTGATGTTCATGCTGCTGATTTGGTCCGTGCATTTCATAGGGCTCATCCTGGTCGCCCTGGTGGTTCTCGTGAGGGTTCGGTGACCCCTCCTCAAGGGGGGGGGTACTGTTGTGGATTCTGTTTTTGGGCTCCCTCTGGTGGTTACAGATGGTACTGGGTGACTTGTGTTCTCTGCGGTCTCTGGTGTCCACCTGTTCTATCAGGATATGGGAGTTTCCTATTTAACCTGGCTTTCTTGTCATTTCCTCGCCGGCTATCAATGTAATCAGTGTGTCTTGTTACCTCTGCTTCCCGCTTCTGTATTCTTCAGGACAAGCTAAGTTTTTGATTTTCCTGTTCCACGTTTTGCTTAATTTTTGTCTTAGTCCAGCTTGCAGATATGTGATTCCTTTTTGCTGGTTGCTCTAGTGGTCTGATATTACTCCTCATGTTCCATGAGTTGGAACATGAGTTCAAGTAATTTCAGGATGGTTTTTTTGTAGGGTTTTTCGCTGACCGCACAGTTGACTTTTGTATCCTCTGCTATCTAGCTTTAGCGGGCCTCATTTTGCTGAATCTGTTTTCATAACTACGTATGTGCTTTCCTCTCATTTCACCGTCATTACATGTGGGGGGCTGCTATTTCTGTGGGGTGTTTCTCTGGAGGCAAGAGAGGTCTGTGTTTCTTCTAATAGGGAAAGTTAGTTCTTCGGCTGGCGCGAGACGTCTAGAATCATCGTAGGCACGTTCCCCGGCTACAGCTAGTTGTGTGTTGAGGTTCAGGATCGCGGTCAGCTCAGTTTCCATCACCCTAGAGCTTGTTTTGTTTTTTGTGCTTGTCCTTTTGTGATCCCCTGCCATTGGGATCATGACAGAGATGTACCTAAAAGACCGGAGGTCAATACCTCAGTGCAAGCAATACAGTGCTAAAAAAACCACTCACATTACACATAAAGAAGCCATACCAATTTGTACGGCAAAGAACACCCACCAGGACAAAACCCAGGAGGTCTCTCACTCTATATCACTAATTCATAGTACCCGCTGTATCAGCAAAGTATAAAATGCTTATATGTCTTCTAAATTACATGGGCGCACTGCCCGGTACATATTACCTGTGTTCCTGTCGTCCTGCCTCGTGGCACGCTAAACCTTGATTACCCTGACGCACGTTTCGCATCTGCTTCCCCCTGTATTGCTTGCACTGAGGTATTGACCTCCGGTCTTTTAGGTACATCTCGACTATAGGGATTAACCCATTGTACGGCAAGCTGGCAGGTGTGTGCATGAAATTACATAGGGTCTGTATATAGGACTTACACTTAAGGATATGGCCGAATTGGAAGGTCTTATGTCTAATATGGTCTAAAATAATTATTATGCATATTTAGGAGGGTATATATCCTGTGGGTTGGGTCTCTTACCTTGATCAAGTATTCCATCTGATTGTGAGGCACTATTTTAATATTTGTATGTGTTATTTATGTCAATAAAGATCTTGTTTTATATTATACACTTCGTGACTAAGGTTTCTTATCCTGTAGTCAATATGTTTATACTGTCATGTGCATGACAGCTTGGCAAACACCGCTTCTGATCGGCGGTGAAACCATCCCCGCTGTTCAGAGAGCCGTAGTTCCCACGCAGTTAAAAGACATCATGAGCACTCAGCTGTGATCCGAGGTATAGACTTTACCTCCAGTCACTGGTGTCAGCAGATGGGACTGCATCTCCCATCATCTGACACCTGCTGCCACTAATAACGGTGAGAGCAGCAGCAGCTGAAGGGTGTATTCATTAGCAGGCTCCTGCGCTGTGAATAATTTAAAAAAAAATGGCGTGGGTTCCTCTGTATTTTTGACAACCAGCTAGGCAAATGGCACAGCTGGGGGCTGCAACCCTCAGCTGTCAGCTTTATCAAGGCTGGTTATCAAGAATAGAGGAGTTCCCACGAAAAACTCTCATGGTACTAGCGGGGATCTCACCAAGGTTACTGCCGTTCAAACTGCCTGGGAATGCAGCGTCAGTGACCATAGGTAATCTTGATGATGTCACCACCGTTCACTGAGTCTGCACTGACAGCAGCTCATTCACAAGTGGTTCTAAGCCTGGACGGTTGCAACTTGGCATAGTCCAGGTTGAAAACTATTTTTTCCCCAGAAATGGATTATGGCGTAGGACAGAACGACGGATAGATGAGGGATATTGTTCTTTACTTTTGGTTTCTTACAGGAGAACGAGGGCTTCGGTGGAATAGGCGTTTGAGTATAACTGTGTTTGTTATTTTTAAATAAAAAAAGTAAAAGTGTGTTTTGTTTTATTTCTGATAAAAGACTTTATTCTGGCTGTGACTTTATTTACAATACAACTATAGGATTAGTTATGGATATGTGTCTTATATAGACGCCTATCCATTACTAAGCTGTGGGCTTGATGTCACCTGGCAATACAAAGGTGACATCAACCCCACAAATATGAACCCCACTTGCCACCGGTACAGGGCAAGTGGGAAGAGCTGGGCAAAGTGCCAGAATTGGTGCACCTAATAGATATGCCTTTTCTGGACAGCTGTGGGCTGCTATATTTAGGCTGGGGGGCAATATCCAAGGCCCCTTACCAGCCTGAGAAAACCATCCCCCAGCTGTCTGCTTTTTCAAGGCTGGTTGTCAAAAATGTGGGGCACCCCATGGTATTTTTAATTATTTTTATAATTAAAAAATACGGCGTGGGGGGCCCCTATATTCTTGATAACCAGCCTTGTTAACTTCACCTGTACGCCCTAACACCTGGAGACATAGTGGCGCATAGAGCCCGGGCCATGATAGAAACCCTGTAAAGTGTCTTGAGCCACCTTGTCATACGGGTTAGTGTCCTACCCTTTAACAGTGAGGACCTTGACAGAAGCCACAGGCAACAAGGGACTACACCACAGCGCTGGTAGGAAGGCTTCTAACTCCACCTGGTAAAGGGGACTCTGAACTCACTTCCAAGCTGGCCGAACCATGACTGTACCTGTGATCTGGTGCCCTGAACTGTGGCTGCCTGAAGTCTTCAGTAAACCAGGTAAAAAGACTACAAATCTATGTCCTCCATTTCTTTCTACACTATTCACCATTCCCATCTAGACACCGGGAGCCCTGTGGACCCAGCTTCACCTGTGGGAAGCTATACCATCCCTGCTGCCACAAGATCACCCCAGAGGACCCCTTTAAGCAGCGTCGGTCCCCTCTGACCGAATACCACAGGTGGCATCACGCACATAAACTTTATTCACTAACTCCTTTAAAGACTATCCCTTTTACTTGGGCGCCCAGGGCCACGGACCGGGTTGCAGCCACCGTGACATCCCCTTTTATAATGACCGGAACCGGTACCATTTACCGCACTGCCCTGGCGGGCGTTACATATGTATTGCAACAACTGAAAAAATCTGAAAAAAAGGCACATTGGACATCATGTCATACAAAACCCGAAAAAGGGCCAAACAAAATTGATGACACCTTTCCAAAAGTATGTAAACAACTTTGTTTCAAGTATGTGATGCTCATTCAAACTCGTCTGTAGCAAGTAACAGGTGTAGGCAATATGAAAATCATACCCGGAAACCAGATATAAAAGCGAGAAGTTAACTCAGTCTTTGCATTGTGTGTGTGTGTGTGTGCCACACTAAGCATGAAGAAGAAAACTGTCTGAGGACTTGAGAACCCAAATTGTTGAACAATATCTAAAATCTCAAGGTTACAAGTCCATCCCCAGAGATCTTGATGTTCCTTTGCCTACAGTCAGAACATAATCAAGATGTTTATTACCCATGGTACTGTAGCTAATCTCCCTGGGCATGGACAAGTAACTCAACAAATACGCTGGCAACATTTTCAATAATCCAAAAGAATTTTTAGTCAGGATTAAGTTAGTCATTGCAATGCGCCAGATAATGGACCAAATTTATAGGCCGATCGTCAATACCATACATAGCATAGCAAACAAGAAAAAAAGGGCGATCAACAGGCCAAATTTATGTAAAACTGTGGAAAAACTTTATTAGAATTCAATACAAAAGACAGGTAGGATAGTGGATGCACCCACAGTGCATATGTACAATTTATAAGCATGGGATGTGGTGATACTGGCAAGATAATCAAAATATTATAGTTTGTATTGTCTAGATTACCAGACCATGATTAAATATCTACTATATAATTGTCAAAGGGTCACTTCCGTCTGTCCTTCTGTCTGTCTTTCTGTCTGTCTGTCTGTCACGGTTATTCATTTGCTGATTGGTCTCGCCAGCTGCCTGTCATGGCTGCCGCGACCAATCAACGACAGGCACAGTCCGGAAGAAAATGGCCGCTCCTTACTCCCCGCAGTCAGTGCTTGTCGCCCGCATACTCCCCTCCGGTCACCGCTAACACAGGGTTAATGCCGGCGGTAATGGACCGCATTATGCCGCGGGTAACGCACTCCGTTACTCCGCTATTAACCCTGTGTGTCCCCAACTTTTTACTATTGACGCTGCCTATGCGGCATCAATAGTAAAAAATGTAATATTAAAAATAATAATAAAAAAAAAACAAACTGCTATACTCACCCTCCGTAGTCGCTCGTGCTGGCCGCCATCTTCCGTTGCAGGTTCCGGTGGCAAAGATGGTATGGGAGAAGGACCTGCCTTGACATCACGGTCATGTGACCGCGACGTCATCACAGGTCCTGCGCTCATACCATCCCTGGGACTGGAAGCTGCCGTGGACTACAAGGGGCCCTCGGAAAGGTGAGTATATGTTTTATTTTTTATTTTTTAAACTGTGACAAACCTGGCTGGGCAATATACTACGTAGCTGGGCAGTATACTACGTGACTTGCCAATATACTACGTGGCTCTGTGCTGTATACTACTTCGCTGTGCAATATACTACGTGGCTCTATGCTGTATACTACGTCACTGGGCAATATACTACCTAACTGGGCAATATACTACGTGACTGGCCAATATACTACGTGGCTCTGTGCTGTATACTACTTCGCTGTGCAATATACTATGTGGCTCTGTGCTGTATACTACGTTACTGGGCAATATACTACGTAACTGGGCAATATACTATGTGACTGGCCAATATACTCTGTGGCTCTATGCTGTATACTACGTCACTGGGCAATATACTACGTCACTGGGCAATATACTACGTGGTTGAGCAATATACTACGTGGCTGGGCAATATACTACGTGACTGCAATATACTACGTGGCTGGGCAATATACTACGTGGTTGGGCAATATACTACGTCATTGGGCAATATACTACGTGGCTGGGCAATATACTACGTGACTGTGCAATATACTACGTGGCTGGGCAATATACTACGTGGGCTGTGCAATATACTACGTGGACATGCCTATTCTAGAATACCCGATGCGTTAGAATCGGGGCACCATCTAGTACAATATAAATATATTACCCCCAAAAAGGTATATAAAGACCCTTAATCATTGGTGAATCACACAGATACATGATGGACAAGGTTTAGCACATAATAATTGATTGTAGACACAGTATATTTAGGACAACGGCATCAGGGAAAGCATTTATAAACAGTAAATGAGTCCCAAGTTAGCATACCTATATCAATGGCCTGTGGACCACCGGAAAAGTAGAGAGGAAACGCCAGTAATACCCACGTCACCCCGATGCGTGTTTCGGCAAAGCCTTTGTCAGGGGGCATGAGTGAAGTCAAAAGTGCGCTGATTAAAAAGGGGGACAGAACCAATCAATGTCAACCTGGAAGTAGTGCTCCGTTGTCAGGACAACGTACCGCGCCGTCAGACATCACCTCATCGACCCGGGCCGCCCCGGGAGAATCTCCACACAGCGCTAACACCAGGGACGAGGGAGTCAGCAGAGCTGCGGACAGAATGAAAATAATTACAAAAGAGCCTTAATTTTCTGCGTCGCTATCGACGCATGCGCAGCCAGAGCCCGAACCATGTCGGCCGGCGTTGGCGTCAAAGGGAGGCGGAGCCGGGACACAACCATGTGACACTTCATCACGTATCCCAGGAGACGCCGAAAGCCAACAGACACGGGAGGACATGGCACGCATGCGTACACGGCCGCAGATCGCCGCAAACCAAAACCTAGTTAAGAAAAGTAATGACTAAAAATAAATTTAATACAGTATAGAACTACTGGATAACAAGTTGGGTAGGTAATCAATATCAAATGGACAAATCACATAATCAACCAAGTACAATGGATATAAATATTATAGATATTGGTATACCAATGTTGGTTTGTGGCGATCTGCGGCCGTGTACGCATGCGTGTCATGTCCTCTCGTGTCTATCAGCTTTCGGCATCTCATGGGAGCATCCAGATGTTACAGCATAGTGGATGGGATTTTATGAAATCCCAAATCCACTATGCGTACAAAGATGCAGGTTTCAAACCTGCATATACGCACATGCAACACGTCTTTATAGACCGCAGCATGTCTATTTATCTTGCGGAGACGCACAGTCTCCGCAAGATAAATAGCACCGTTCTCTCCTCTGCTTTCTGGAACTCCAGAAATGTATTGAAAGTAAAAGACAAGTGTCTATGGAGTATCTTATGGGGCCATAATTAATGTTTCTGAAGCACTGAATGGGGCAAATATCTTTATGGAGCATCTTATGGGGCCATAATTAATGTTTATGCAGCATTGTATGGGGCAAATGTGTCTATGGAGCATCTTATGGGGCCATAATCAACGTTTGTGCAGCACTATATGGGGCATATGTGTCTATGGAGCATCTTATGGGGCCATTATTAACCTTTATGCAGGATTATATGGGGCATATTTTAATATGGAGCATCTTATGGGGCCCATCATAAACTTTATGGAGCATTATATGGGGCTCTTGATTCTATATCAATATTCAAAAACACTTAACCTACTGATGTCTCAGTTAATTTTACTTTTATTGGTATCCATTTTTACTTTTGACATTTACTGGTAGCTGCTGCATTTGCCACCCTAGGCTTATACTTGAGTCATTAAGTTTTCCCTGTTTTTTGAGGTAAAGTTAGAGGGGTCAGCTTATACTCGTGTTTGCTTATACTCGAGTATATACAGTAGATACAGATGCAGTACGCAGTCCCAAGAGCTCAATTCTTCAGGTACCTACAATTTAGGTGAGCAATCCAATCCCACATAGGTACAGGCACGCAGATATCTTCTCTCCTGCTGATTGGCATACTTAAATCACAGGGACCACAATGTCTTATCTCCACTCTATACACCTATCTATTGTCAGCAAACATGGACTCTACTCCTTTGGCGGTTAAAGGAAAATGGCAACTCTTGATTCCTGACATTCAGGAGGAGTGCTGGTAGAAGATGGTGGAGTCCTCAATCAAGGTTTCTCCATCAGCTAACAACAAAATGACCCAATTATATATAATCCATCAAGCATATCTTACACCCACTAAATTAGCAAAAATGGGTCGTTTTCAGACCTCCGAATGCCCGAGGTGTCATGAATTGGAGGCTGACTTCATACACATGATGTGGAGGTGTCCAGTAATAAATACATTCTGGCAGGAGGTTACCACCTTCTTGTCATCCTTAATACCAATACCAATTGCCCTGGATTCCTTGGTGTGCCAGTTTGGGGTTGTGGAAGAAGATAATTGGGACCATTATATTAAAATATTTCTCTGAGAGACGCTATTTTAGGCCAGGAAATTAATTGCTTTAAGATGGATGGGTAGTTTACACCCAACACTGAGATCCTGGGTAGAACTTGTCATTTCAATGATTCCATATGAAAACATCAAAATAGAGGGTGCCCTGGGTAATTCTATAAAATATGGGACTTCTGGAACTCAACATCCGTCACGATCTAACAAGTGCCTAAGAATATTGATGTGGAGGGGATGTGCCCAAACCACATTTACAGGTGCGTCGGTTTTTCCAGCAGAAATGTTAATTTTTAGTTATTGTTATGTAAATAGTTATTGGGTATCGAACTACAAGTTTCGAGGTCGACGTTATATGCGATCCAGTAAATGTATATGAAGATAATAAGTTAGAAAAAGTTGTTAGATGTATGTGAAATATATAACCACAGTGCTACATTGCTGGACGGGTAATGACCAGACATGGGAATGAACACTACTAATTCATACATTGTTGCTTTTAATTTTGTAAACTAGTGTAATAAGTGTACTCCGGTTTATGGACATAGAAATGTGTTTGTTCTTATATATATTTTTAATAAATGAAGTTAAAAAAAATAGCACCGTTTTATGTATAGGATGCGGTGATTCCGCATGTGTTCTTTGAACGCATGCGGAATCAGCATGCGTACAAAAGCCGGGAGCGCTTTGGATGGGGCGGGTGTCCACTGCTTCCAAAGCGCTCGGAATACGCCACGTGGAAACATACCCTCAATTATATTTTGGGTTCCTTTTATAGAGACCTGTATAAAAATACTGGGAAAGCCACTTCTTCTACAGATACACTCTTAAATAAGGTCAAATTGCCCTCTTCACAAAGGACCAAATCTTATTCCTAATAAACCTATCTCTTTGGAAGAGGTCACAATACAATTAAGAAACTGAAACTAAATAAAGTCCCTGGCCCCGGTGGCTACACAAACAAATTCTATAAACATTTAACTGCCGAAATTTCCCCATTAATCGATTTTTTTAATAAAATATCTGTGGGATCCAATTTTCCCTTCCACAAATATGGCCTACATTAGATTATTATTGAAACCAGAGAAAGACCTTTTATCTCCCAACTCGTATAGGCCAATCTCTCTCATTAACTCTGACATTAAAATCATATCCAAAATAATGGCCGATAGACTGGCTTCCCTTTTACCTCACCTCATATCCCCAGTACAGGCAGGTTTTGTAAAGGGTCGCTGAGCCACATTGAACATCAGAAAAGTACTTTTGGTACTGGATAAGGTCCGTTCCTCATCTGACCTAAAAGATTCCCCAGCGATCATCTCATTAGATGCGGAAAAGGACTTTGATAACATTAAGTGGCATTGGTTATTTAAAGTCTTAACAAAAATTTGTTTAACAGGCCTGTTATGACCTGGTGGTTAGGACAAGAATGGACCTGATGGTCAAGAGCACCCGGAAAGACTTGATAGCTACAAAAATACAGGACAAGCTCTGGGAAGTGGAAACTCTGCTGACCGCAATCCCTAATCCTATCACACACACTAGAAATAGCCGTGGATTGCTCCTAACGCTCCCTATGCAACTCGACACAGCCTAAGAAACTAGCTAGCCCTAAAGATAGGAAAATAAAGCCTACCTTGCCTCAGAGAAATTCCCCAAAGGAAAAGGCAGCCCCCACATATATTGACTGTGAGTAAGATGAAATCACAAACACAGAGATGAAATAGATATAGCAAAGTGAGGCCCGACTTACTGAACAGACAGAGGATAGGAAAGGCAACTTTGCGGTCAGCACAAAAACCTACAAAAGGCCACGCAGAGAGTGCAGGGAAAAAAAAACCTTCCGCACCGACTCACGGTGCGGAGGCGCCCCTCTGCGTCCCAGAGCTTCCAGCAAGCAAGGCAATATTCACAATAGCAAGCTGGACAGAAAAAATAGCAAACAAGAAAATAGCAAAGAGGAACTTAGCTTCTGCTGGAAATAACAGGTAACCAGAACGATCCAGGAGTGAACTAGACCAATAGTACAACATTGACAGCTGGCATGGGGCAAAGATCCAAGTGGAGTTAAATAGAGCAGCCCACTAACGACTTAGCCTCGTCACCTGTGGAAGGAAACTCAGAAACACCCACAGCCACCAGAGGAAGTCCATGGACAGAACCAGCCGAAGTACCATTCATGACCACAGGAGGGAGCCCGACAACAGAATTCACAACAGTACCCCCCCCCCCCCTTGAGGAGGGGTCACCGAACCCTCACCAGAGCCCCCAGGCCGACCAGGATGAGCCAAATGAAAGGCACGAACCAGATCGGCAGCATGAACATCAGAGGCAAAAACCCAGGAATTATCTTCCTGACCATAACCCTTCCACTTGACCAGGTACTGGAGTTTCCGTCTCAAAATGGGAGAATCCAAAATGTTCTCCACCACATACTCCAACTCCCCCTCAACCAACACCGGGGCAGGAGGATCAACGGATGGAACCACAGGCGCCACGTATCTCCGCAATAACGACCTATGGAACACATTATGGATGGCAAAAGAAGCTGGAAGGGCCAAACGAAATGACACAGGATTGATAACCTCAGAAATCTTATACGGACCAATGAAACGAGGCTTAAACTTAGGAGAGGAAACCTTCATAGGAACATAACAAGACAACCAAACCAAATCCCCAACACGAAGTCGGGGACCCACACAGCGCCGGCGGTTAGCGAAACGTTGAGCCTTCTCCTGGGACAATGTCAAATTGTCCACCACATGAGTCCAAATCTGCTGCAACCTATCCACCACAGTATCTACACCAGGACAGTCCGAAGACTCAACCTGCCCTGAAGAGAAACGAGGATGGAAACCAGAATTGCAGAAAAACGGCGAAACCAAAGTAGCCGAGCTGGCCCGATTATTAAGGGCGAACTCAGCCAACGGCAAAAAGGACACCCAATCATCCTGATCAGCAGAAACAAAGCATCTCAGATATGTTTCCAAAGTCTGATTAGTTCGTTCGGTTTGGCCATTTGTCTGAGGATGGAAAGCCGAGGAAAAAGACAAATCAATGCCCATCCTAGCACAAAAGGCCCGCCAAAACCTCGAAACAAACTTGGAACCTCTGTCCGAGACGATGTTCTCCGGAATACCATGTAAACGAACCACATGCTGGAAAAATAATGGCACCAAATCAGAGGAGGAAGGCAATTTAGACAAGGGTACCAAATGGACCATCTTAGAAAAGCGATCACAAACCACCCAAATGACATCTTTTGAGAGACGGGGAGATCCGAAATAAAATCCATAGAAATATGCGTCCAGGGCCTCTTCGGGACCGGCAAGGGCAAAAGCAACCCACTGGCACGAAAACAGCAGGGCTTAGCCCGAGCACAAGTCCCACAGGACTGCACAAAAGAACGCACATCCCGTGACAAAGACGGCCACCAAAAGGATCTAGCCACCAAATCTCTGGTACCAAAGATTCCAGGATGCCCAGCCAACACTGAACAATGAATCTCAGAGATAACTCTACTAGTCCATCTATCAGGGACAAACAGATTCTCCGCTGGGCAACGGTCAGGTCTATCAGCCTGAAATTTTTGCAGCACCCGCCGCAAATCAGGGGAGATGGCAGACAAAATTACCCCCTCTTTGAGAATACCCGCCGGCTCAGGAACACCCGGATAGTCAGGCACAAAACTCCTTGACAGGGCATCAGCCTTCACATTCTTAGAGCCCGGAAGGTACGAAACCACAAAATCAAAACGGGAGAAAAATAACGACCATCGAGCCTGTCTCGGATTCAACCGTTTGGCAGACTCAAGATAAGTCAAATTCTTGTGATCTGTCAAGACCACCACGCGATGCTTGGCTCCTTCAAGCCAATGACGCCACTGCTCGAATGCCCACTTCATGGCCAACAACTCTCGATTACCAACATCATAATTGCGCTCAGCAGGCAAAAACTTTCTAGAAAAGAAAGCACATGGCTTCATCACCGAGCCATCAGAACTTCTTTGCGACAAAACAGCCCCTGCTCCAATCTCAGAAGCATCAACCTCAACCTGAAACGGGAGCGAAACATCTGGCTGGCACAACACAGGGGCAGAAGAAAAACAACGCTTCAACTCCTGAAAAGCCTCTACAGCTGCAGAAGACCAATTGACCACATCAGCACCCTTCTTGGTCAAATCAGTCAACGGTTTAGCAACACTAGAAAAATTAGCGATGAAGCGACGATAAACATTAGCTAAGCCCAGGAACTTTTGCAGGCTCTTCACAGATGTCGGCTGAGTCCAATCGTAAATGGCCTGGACTTTAACAGGGTCCATCTCGATAGTAGAAGGGGAAAAAATGAACCCCAAAAATGAAACCTTCTGAACTCCAAAGAGACACTTTGACCCCTTCACAAACAAGGAATTCGCACGAAGGACCTGGAACACCATTCTGACCTGCTTCACATGAGACTTCCAATCATCCGAAAAGACCAAAATATCATCCGAATACACAATCAGGAATTTATCCAGGTACTCTCGGAAGATGTCATGCATAAAGGACTGAAATACTGATGGAGCATTGGAAAGCCCGAATGGCATAACCAGGTACTCAAAATGGCCCTCGGGCGTATTAAATTCTGTTTTCCATTCATCGCCCTGTTTAATACGCACAAGATTATACGCCCCTCGAAGATCTATCTTGGTAAACCAACTAGCCCCTTTAATACGAGCAAACAAATCAGACAGCAACGGCAAAGGATACTGAAATTTGACTGTAATTTTATTAAGAAGGCGGTAATCAATACAAGGTCTCAAAGAACCATCCTTCTTGGCCACAAAAAAGAACCCTGCTCCTAACGGTGATGACGACGGGCGAATATGGCCTTTCTCCAAGGATTCCTTTATATAACTCCGCATAGCGGCGTGTTCTGGCACAGATAAATTGAACAATCGGCCCTTAGGAAACTTACTACCAGGAATCAAATTAATAGCACAATCGCAATCCCTATGAGGAGGTAGGGCACTGGCTTTGGGCTCATCAAATACATCCCGATAATCCGACAAAAACTCTGGAACTTCAGAAGGAGTGGAAGACGAAATTGACAAAAATGGAACATCGCCATGTACCCCCTGACAACCCCAGCTGGGCACAGACATAGATTTCCAGTCCAATACTGGATTATGAACCTGTAGCCATGGCAACCCCAAAACGACCACATCATGCAGATTATGCAACACCAAAAAGCGGATATCCTCCTGATGTGCAGGAGCCATGCACATGGTCAATTGGGTCCAGTACTGAGGCTTCTTCTTGGCCAAAGGCGTAGCATCAATTCCTCTCAATGGAATAGGATACTGCAAGGGCTCCAAGAAAAAACCACAGCGCCTAGCATACTCCAAGTCCATCATATTCAGGGCAGCGCCTGAATCCACAAATGCCATAACAGAATAGGATGACAAAGAGCAAATCAGAGTAACGGACAATAGAAATTTAGACTGTACCGTACCAATGGTGGCAGACCTAGCGAACCGCTTAGGACAATCGGAGATAGCATGAGTGGAATCACCACAATAAAAACATAGCCCATTCCGACGTCTGTGTTCTTGCCGTTCAGCTCTGGTCCAAGTCCTATCACATTGCATAGGCCCAGACCCATGCTCACATAGTAGCGCCAAATGGTGCACAGCTTTACGCTCACGCAAGCGTCGATCGATCTGAATGGCCAAGGACATAGACTCATTCAGACCAGCAGGCATGGGAAATCCCACCATGACATCCTTAAGGGCTTCAGAGAGACCCTTTCTGAAAATTGCTGCCAGGGCACATTCATTCCACTGAGTGAGTACAGACCACTTCCTAAACTTCTGACAATATATCTCTACCTCATCCTGACCCTGACACAGAGCCAGCAAGATTTTCTCTGCCTGATCCACTGAATTAGGTTCGTCATAAAGCAATCCAAGCGCCAGGAAAAACGCATCAACATCACGCAATGCCGGATCTCATGGCGCAAGGGAAAATGCCCAGTCTTGAGGGTCACCACGTAACAAAGAAATAATGATCTTTACTTGTTGAACAGGGTCACCTGAGGAGCGAGGTTTCAAGGCAAGAAACAATTTACAATTATTTTTGAAATTCAAGAACTTAGATCTATCACCAAAAAACAAATCAGGAATTGGAATCCTAGGCTCTAATATCGGATTCTGACCCACAAAATCTTGAATGTTTTGTACACTTATAGTGAGATTATCCATCAAAGAGGACAGACCTTGAATGTCCATGTTTACACCTGTGTCCTGAACCACCCAGAGGTAAAGGGGAAAAGAGAGACAAAACACACTGCAAAGAAAAAAAAATGGTCTCAGAACTTCTCTTATCCCTCTATTGAGATGCATTAATACTTTTGGCCAGCTGTACTGTTATGACCTGGTGGTTAGGACAAGAATGGACCTGATGGTCAAGAGCACCCAGAAAGACCTGATAGCTACAAAAATACAGGACAAGTTCTGGGAAGTGGAAACTCTGCTGACCGCAATCCCTAATCCTATCACACACACTAGAAATAGCCGTGGATTGCTCCTAACGCTTCCTATGCAACTCGACACAGCCTAAGAAACTAGCTAGCCCTAAAGATAGGAAAATAAAGCCTACCTTGCCTCAGAGAAATTCCCCAAAGGAAAAGGCAGCCCCCACATATATTGACTGTGAGTAAGATGAAATCACAAACACAGAGATGAAATAGATATAGCAAAGTGAGGCCCGACTTACTGAACAGACAGAGGATAGGAAAGGCAACTTTGCGGTCAGCACAAAAACCTACAAAAGGCCACGCAGAGAGTGCAGGGAAAAAAAAACCTTCCGCACCGACTCACGGTGCGGAGGCGCCCCTCTGCGTCCCAGAGCTTCCAGCAAGCAAGGCAATATTCACAATAGCAAGCTGGACAGAAAAAATAGCAAACAAGAAAATAGCAAAGAGGAACTTAGCTTCTGCTGGAAATAACAGGTAACCAGAACGATCCAGGAGTGAACTAGACCAATAGTACAACATTGACAGCTGGCATGGGGCAAAGATCCAAGTGGAGTTAAATAGAGCAGCCCACTAACGACTTAGCCTCGTCACCTGTGGAAGGAAACTCAGAAACACCCACAGCCACCAGAGGAAGTCCATGGACAGAACCAGCCGAAGTACCATTCATGACCACAGGAGGGAGCCCGACAACAGAATTCACAACACAGGCCCCTTCTTTAATTACATACGTAATTTATACTCTTTTTCCAAAGGCTCAGATATACACTCTGGGTTTTTTGTCAACTCCTTTTCTTTCCTCCTCAAAAAAGGAACGAGACAGGGATGTCCATTGTCCCCCCTCCTCTTGAACTTAGCTTTAGAGCCCTTGTTCCACATTTTATCAGATCCAAACACTTTCAGGGATCCAAATTAATAAATCAATTCAGGCAGCTTTTTTTTGCTGATGATATCATTTTCTTTATGTCCAGCCTCACTTATCATTTGCCCATAGTGCTTGAATTACGGTACTCGAAAATTTTGGTTCTTACTCTGGCTTTTAAATTAATGTAAAACGTGCGACATACTTCCACTATCTGAGAGAGAAATAAAACTTTACTCAACTACTTCTTTAGGTGGTATACCATTAGCTCCGTCGTACATCACTTATCTGGAAATTAAAATAGGTCTATTACCAACATCTCTATACACCCTAAATTACCCCCCTCTTATAAAAAAAAATACTAGTCAGCTAAAGGCATAGCAGGATTTACCTTTTATCTCTGACGCTGTAGCGTAGCTACTGGCGGGGCAGAGGGGGCCGTTGCCCCGAGCCCCCATCACATGAAGGGGCCCCCGGGAGTCACTGCCACTTCTGTGATGAGGCAAAACACAACACAGGAGGAGAGCAGCAAAATGCCTGCTCCTCTACCTGATGGAGATTCTGCACGTTGCTAGCACAGTGGCCAGTTGCAGAGTCTCCTTCCTGCAGTGTAAAGTGCAGGCTTTACTGACCTGAAGAGCTTCTGCCAGGTTGCAGTTTTGTGCACGCTTGGATTGGCTTAGGCACGCTGGGTCCTATTGCCCACCTTTCATTTCTATCAGATACTTCCTGTGATCCCTTATGTGGTCTGCAAGTCTGGTGTCTACCACTACATGGTCTCCATATAGTAATATCAGTGTTCGTTTTTATATATAGTTTTATTTTCAATCACAGCACAGTCATCTGGTGATTTTTCCGTATACTCACAATTAGGATGCGCCAGCGTAGCTGTAGTCAGGATTACTTGGTTAGGGGCCCACTCAGATTTTTCGCCCCCCTCCAAAGATGAAACCCTAGCTACGCCTCTGCTCTGATGTCACCATACTTAATAGGGCCTTTGGCCATTTTATCTGGGGGGTAAACGTCCTAGGATTAGTCTGTACAAACTCATGGCGTCTAAAGACGATGGAGGCATCAATTTTCCAAGTATTGGAAACTACAATCTTGCCTGCCTCTCCCACTATATAATAGACTGGCTCCACAAGAGACATACATATTCTAATCACACGCTGGAATCTGACTATGCTTATCCATTTAATTTAGTAGCTCTCTCATTTCCGGTTTGCCTCGTTACCCCCAGAAATTAAAAGATCAGTCATTTTTAGGGATACTATTTCCACTTGGAAGACAGTTAGGAAAAAATTTGACCTATTGTTTAGAGTCTCGAAACACCTCCCTCTATGGCATAATCTTGAATTCCCCCAAGGCAGTGAACATAAATTTTTCTCAAAATGGCAGCAGGCAGGGGATAATAACATCTCGCACCTTCTGCACCCAACTGAGCAGAGATGGCTGACATGCACAGAGTGTCTGGAGAAATATAATCTACCTCTCCATCATTATTTTCAGATGGGACAAATCAAACTCTCCATTATGGTCAACTTAAAAGACGTTACCTTTGAGGTTGCCCAGAACGAGTTGGATGTCGTTCTGTTGTCTCCAATGGGTGCTCCCTCAATATCGAGTTCTGTACCCCCCCCCTCCCCATTGTAGAATTGATATCACAAATGAAGCATTTCATGGAGGTGGAGCATTATGTAATAAAGATTCGCAAACGGGCAAGTTTTTTCTAAAATGGAGGCAATTTATTGGGGAGAAAAAAGGAGTATGGTTGAGCCCTTCACATCTACAGCATGGTATATATTTGAGGATCTCAAGAATAACCTATAATTTATCATTTGATTTATAATTTGATTACAAAATTACAGTTTTTTCATGTTGTTGTTCAATGTTGTTCAATAAAGCTCAATGTCAGCTAGGTCGCGTTCAAATAGTTTAAAGATTTAAATTTTTGTCTCTGTCATGCCAGCTTAATTTGCAAAAGTCGGTTTTATCTGCCCCGTCTGCGCACGGGCGTGTGATCTTCTTCTACAGGCTGGTGTGTAATGTATTTTCTGCAAACTTCAATAAAAATGAGGTTAAAAAAAAAAAAAGATACCTGGCGCTTGACAGACCCTATTTACTATAACTGGGTTTAATTGATTTCTATTACATACTTTAATAAAGGGAATCTGCTGCCCCCTGTGAGAGAAGCATGTTATAAGGGCAGAGATCCAGCTTAGGCTACTTTCACACTAGCGTCGGAATCTCCCCGTCGCAATGCGTCGGGGAGAGATTCCGACGCTAGCGTTTAACGTACTGCACAATGGAGGCAGCGGATGCATTTCTACAGCGCATCCGCTGCCCCATTGTAAGGTGCGGGGAGGTGGGGGCGGTCCGTCAGGAGCAAAAAACGTTACATGTAGCGTTTTTTGCTCCCGACGGTCCGCAAAAGCACGACGCAGCCGTCGCTCGACGGATGCAACATGTGGCAATCCGTCGCAAATGCGTCGTCAATGCAAGTCTATGGGGAAAAAACGCATCCTGCAAGCACTTTTGCAGGATGCGTTTTTTCTGCAAAACGACGCATTGTGACGGATTGCAGAAAACGCTAGTGTGAAAGTAGCCTACAGCAGTGTGTACACTTACTGCGTTGTGTGTTGTATTTTTTTTATAAAATCCCTTTTTTCTTCTGCAGATCTACCAATTCTCTGAATACTGAGCTCTGTATAACCCCGCTCACACCACTGATTAACAGCTTTATTTTTACACTGTACGTAGGCAGAAAGCTGCCAATCAGTGGTGGTGTTGTACAGAGCCCTATGAATAGGGAGGACTACACGGCAGCAGATTTACTAGTCCTCTAATGGTAATCTCCTGCTGATAAAATTGTGATTTATCAAAACTTTATGATTTCACATTTGCTCATCTTCTCATTAAGGTCCCTACAATATTGGATCCTCTCGATGGAGATCTTCTATGTTAGAGAATTTTCCTGATTGACCTGTCAAGGATGGATAGGGACAAGATGGCGGAGAGCATATTACACCTCACCCTAGAGATCCTCTTCCAGCTTATGGGAGAGGTGAGAGATTCTGATGACGTCACATTACATCATTCTTATCTATGGGAATAACAGATGGACAGAACTGGAGAGGTGAGGACTCTGGAAATGTCTGTAGTGAGATTTATTAATGTGTCTCTCCATAACCAGGATTACACAGTAGTGAAGAAGACCTCTAGTGAGTTCTGTGAGGACCCTGTGACTGAGGGATGGGGAAGACCTCTAAGCCCTATCAAGGGGCCTCCACCTCAGTCCCTGATACATGAAGACATCAATGACCAGAAGATCCTAGAACTCGCCTACAAGATGATTGAGCTGCTGACTGGAGAGGTGACATTGCTGGGAATGCTGGGACATTATGCAGTAACGCTATGGAGGGATCGGGGGGATGACGGTATCATTGTATGTGTCAGGTTCCTATAAGGTGTCAGGATGTCGCCGTCTATTTCTCCATGGAGGAGTGGGAGTATTTAGAAGGACACGAAGATCAGTACAAGAACGTCATGATGGAGGTTCCCCAGCCCCTCACATCACCAGGTAATAGGACTAAATACACACGGCCTATAATTATCTGTATGTAAAGGATGAATTCAGTCGCTGTATGTGTTTCCTCCAGTTCTATCCAGTAGGACGACACCACCAGAGAAATGTCCCCGTCCTCTTCTTCCACAGGACTATAAACAAGAAAATCACGATGTTCCTCAGGATCATCAGGTAGATGGAGAGAAGGTGTCATGAGATCTCCCCTATGATGTGTAGATGGCTGTGAAGGTCTTGTGTTCAGTCTTGTTTTATCCACCAGTATTATATGTTTTATACTTGTGTAATGAGAACGGTGGAGATGACAGGATTAGAGCTGATCATAGTGTGACTTCTCCATCTGTCTGTGACTTTTACAATCTTTGTTTCAGGGTAAAGATCTGACCCATATTAATACTACTGAGACACATGTGAGGGGTGATGAGCGGTGCAAAGAGGAGATTCCTACAGATAACAGCACAGGTGAGTAGTAACAAATAAATGCAGTAAATAGTCTGATATTTTTTTAAAAAACTGTTATTGTATAACCAACAACACTTACACAAATGATAGATGTCAGCTGAATACTTGTTCAGTCAATCTGACCCCCCCTTGCACATGAATGTTTGGCTAGGGCGAGACCTCTGTCCATGAGAACAAAAGGATTGGATAATTAAAGGGAATGTATCATCATTTTTTTAAACGATTGAAAAAAATGTAAAGCATGTAATGTTTTCTTTTTTTAAAAATAATTTAGAAACGTTTGATATTCAACTTTTAACAGTACATCGACCTATACTTATATAATTTGTCTGGTCACCGACAGACCGCATTATTCCCATCAGATGACAGCTGTATTATTCAGCCATCATTTGCCTCTAACAGCTGTGGGTGGAGCGGAGCGGGATGTCTATGGGTTACCATGGCAGCTGGGGGTCTGCTGAAGACCTCCATGCTCATCATGACGGTGCTACTGTGAAAGCCAGCCCTTAGGATACGATGAGTTTTGCTATACATCGTAGTTCTGTAGCCCTACTGTGTATTGTAGGAGTAATGAGACCATCACTAAGGTTATTAACAAATACAGTAAAAATTAGAAAAAATTGTTAAGCTATAAAAAAAGAAATAAAAGTTGCCCCATTAAAAAAAAGCATTTAAAAAAAATTTAAATACACATATTTGGAAAGGCTACGTTCAGGAATTCTATAAAAATATAAAATAAATTGATGCGATCGGTAAACGGCGTAACGAGAAAAAAAAACAACCCAACCAAACTTATTTTATTTTGGCTACTGCAACATTGCAATAAAGTGCAGTAAGTTTTTCCAATAAAATTTACGAGGGGCCTATATGACAGAAAATAGTGACACCATTCTAAAAACTGCACCCCTCAAAGTGCTCAAAACCAAGTTCAAGAAGTTTATTATCCCTTCAGATGCTTTTTGTCATACAAATTTAACTTTAGACCCAATTTGTTTTTATTTTCACAAGCCTAGCAGTAAAAAATGGACCCCAAAATTAATTGTACAATTTCTCCTGAGTTTTCTGATACCCCATACGTGGGGGAAAACTACTGTTTTGGCGCCCAGCAGGGCTTGGAGCGGAAGGAGCGCCATTTGAGTTTTGAATGCAAAATTTGCTGGAATAATTAGCAGACGCCATATCGCGTTTTGGAAAGCCCTTGATGTCCCTAAATAGTGGAAAGCCCCCCAAGTGACACTGTTTTGGAAACTAGACCCCCTAGGGAACTGATCTAGATGTGTGGTGAGCACCTTGAACCCCCAAGTGCTTTACAGAGGGTTTATAGCATTGTGCCATGAAAATAAAAATAATTCAATTTTTCCCACAAATTTTTTTTAAAGTTCTAAATGTTTTATTTTTACAAGGTAACAGGAGAAAATCAACACCTAAATTTGTTGTGCTATTTCTCTTGAGTATGCAGTTACCCCATATCTGGAGGTAAACTACTGTTTGGGTGCACAACAGGACTCAGAAAAGGAGTGAGATTTTGAATGCAAACTTTGATGTAATGGTGTACCGATGTCATGTCGCGTTTGGAGAGTTCGTGATGTGCATAAACAGTGGAAAACCCCCACAAGTATCACCGTTTTGGAAACTAGACCTTTCAAGGAATCTATCTAGATGTGTCGTGAGCACCTTTAACCCACAGGTACTTCACAGAATTTTACGTTGATCTGTGAAAATGACAAAAAAATATTTTTCTCCTTCACCTCATTGGGGGACACAGACCGTGTGGTGTATGCTGCTGCCAAGAGGCTGACACTAAGTGATACAAAAATAGTTAGCTCCTCCCCTGCAGTATACACCTTCCTGCTGGCTGTCAGCTAACCAGTTCTTGCTTAGTGTCTGTAGGAGGCACTTGAGTCTGGTTCAGACCCCATCGTTTTTATTTTATTTTTTACTTTTCTGTAAATTTTTATTTTTTAATTAACGGAGTGAAGGGGGCGACCGATCCTTTCAAAGTTCCGATCTCCCCAAAACCATCAACAGGCGAGAACGCGGAGTGTCGCCTTCCCGTACCCTCTCCTGCGACGTGGGAAGCCATGCCTGAGCTCACTTTAGGGGCGACGGTTCCTTCGGGTCCTGATCTCCCCACACCAGCAACGGGCGAGCACATGGAGTGTCGCCTCTATGTATCCTCTCCTTGAGCCAGGCTTATTGCCAGACAACTTGCCCAGTCCACCCGGGGGCTTGAACTCCATGGATGTACAGAGGCTCCTTCTCTTTGGCGTCCGAGCAGCCCCCACTGTCCCACCACTGTGAAAGCGGATGGCACAAGGAGGCGGACGGTTCCTCTCCACATCCCTAACAAGGGGATGGTGGATTGAGGGTTATCTCTTTATCCCTGCACCGTCCACGCTGCAATACCTGACCTGCAGCAGAACAGAACAGTGCGCGCTTTCCTCGGCGCTGAAACCCAGTCATCCGCGGTGACTCCATGTCGGGACGCGCACCAATGGTGAGTGGATCCAGTCGGCAATGGGCCCCTGCAGTGGGATATTAGCATGGCTTCCCTGTGGCCCACCTCCCTAAGGTAACGCTCCGGCCGGCTGCAAAAATGTAGCCCCCGGCTTCAGCCGATGTGTAGGCCACATCCCGGAAGTCGCGCCCTCACTATGGCGCACTAAGTCGGCTCCGCCCATCTTTTCTGGTGTTTTCTGTCTGGCAAGGGAGCGTTCGCTTTTCTCGGCCCAATGCCCCTCTATTCTACCCCTGGTATGGCTTCCGCCAACTGCAGAAATTTAGGCCTCGGCTTGGGCCTATTCATGGAAGTCACAAGGCTCAGCCCACATCACGTCTGGCTCCGCCCCCGAAATGGCTCCTCTCGCTCTCTGCGAGATTTTATCACCTCTGCAACTCCCGGTGGCCGTCTTGGTCCACCTGGCCGGCAGGGGCGATGTTTTTTGCATTAAAGGGACACAACGACTCTGCAGCAGGGTAAGGAAGTACTGCCCTATTCCCTCGTGTACTTACATGAATGACCCGTGTTATTCCCCGGTCCATTAGGAGGCACATGACCAGTATTCCCTGGTTTTAAAGGCACATGATCAAGATTCCCTGGTCTAAAAGGCACATGACCAGTAGGGTTGAGCGACCTTGACTTTTTTAGGGTCGAGCCGGGTTTCGCGAAACCCGACTATCTCAAAAGTCGAGTCGAGTGAAATCGGCCGATTATGGCGAAAAGTCGATCTCTCTCTCTCTCTCTCTCTCTCTCTCTCCGCCTCTCTCTCTCTCTCTCTCCGCCTCTCTCTCTCTCTCTCCGCCTCTCTCTCTCTCTCTCTCTCTCTCTCTCTCCGCCTCTCTCTCTCCGCCTCTCTCTCTCTCTCTCCGCCTCTCTCTCTCTCTCTCTCTCCGCCTCTCTCTCTCTCTCTCTCCGCCTCTCTCTCTCTCTCTCTCTCTCTCTCTCTCCGCATGGCCGACCCCACACAGGGATCGGGTAGGGTTTCATGAAACCCGACTTTGCCAAAAGTCGGCGACTTTTGAAAATGAACGATCCGTTTCGCTCAACCCTAATGACCAGTATTACCTGGTCTTAAAGGCACATGACTAGTATTCCCTTGTCTTAAAGGCACATGACTAGTATTCCCTTGTCTTAAAGGCACATGACTAGTATTCCCTTGTCTTAAAGGCACATGACCAGTACGAAGCCGGTCACACTAAATGAATTCAGGAATTCTCCGCCGCCGATCCCAGCTTATCCCAGAGTACCTAGTTCCCCTGAATGGGCTTCATCACTGCCACATCCCATGGCTTCTCTGATCAAGAGATTGAAGCCCTCCGTGAACCCTATGTGGCTTGGAGTGCTCACAGGACCGATATATATGCTTCCTCTCCTACATGGGAGCCATCGGCTAGCAGGGGCCGCAAGTATTCTAGAAACGTATAGGCGTCTAGAAAATGGAAGCTTCATTTCCTGATCTCCCTTACCAATGATTTGCTGAGAACAAGACTCTGATATGGATCGGATATTGCCATGGATCTGGACTCGCCAGAGCTTCAGAAAAGGATGGATTCGCCTATTCATATCATCAACCAATCTTTGTAGATTGATGAGGGCTACGGTTCTACTCTAGATCACGTAGTGTCCCTCATAAGGAGATTAAACTCCCTCGCAGAGCATTTGTCATTCACCCGGACAGGGAGCGTCCGGATAAGCGATTCACTAGACAGAAGCCTCTGCAGGCGCGGTATCCTTTTTCAGCCAATATGCAAACACGTGGGGTGTCCCCTCCACGTATACCCCCCTCAGGCACCCTATGACGTGGGATGCCATGCCTGGTCTGATTCTTAAGGGCGAAGGGTCCTTTTAAAGGGCACAATCTCCCCACACCATCAATAGACGAGCATATGGAGTGTCGCCTCCATGTATACTCTTCTGCAGCCAGGCCTAACACCGGAATCAGCCCTGTCCACCCGGTGACCTGAACTCTGTGGATGTACAGTGGCACCCTTTTTTGGCATCTGAGCACCCCTCTCTGCATCTCCACTATTTATCAGATGATGCAAGAAGGTGGACGATCCCTCTCCACTTCCCTGTTAAGAGGGTGGTGGATTGAGGGTTCATCATTTTAACTCCGCACTGTCAAATGAGTGGAGGTAGCAAGAGACGGCTTTTCCTGACCTTCTGGATGCAGCCACGCATTCTGCCACTTGGCAGATTAACCGGGTAGTATCTCCTGTGGTTTGTCTACCAGTATTCCTGCCCGATGGGTCATCAATTAAAATTACAACGGACTGTCAGATAGCAAGTCTGGTACGTTCCGTCTTGCAGCCTCGGGTTCAGCGCTCTACTCTTCCTTAGCCACCTCATGGGTTGCTAGAGCAATGGTCTCCTGGTCGGAGACCTTAACTACTTTGATTCACATCAGTAACCTTTTCACGCAGACAGTACAGCTGGTCAATCAAATTTCTTGAGCGGGAGAATAGTTGGTTCTCGCCTCTCAGATGTAGCTAGTTGCGCGGCGCTGTCAGCAGCAAATGCCATTATACCCAGAAGGGCATTATAGCTCAGAGCATGGAAGTGTACTCTGCGTTCAAAAAGCCTCTGACATCACTCCCTAGGATCGCATGCTTCCTATAGATCCAACCAGCAGTGGAAGAATTGTCCAGGACGGTCTAGATCTAAGGGATCTTCGTTCCAAAAAGGGGGACCGAAAAGTAAGACCGATCCTTGACCTCAAACTTTTACCAAGCTGGACAAGGTCCTCCTTCTTCGGATGGAGTTCCTCTGCTCAGCCATTACTTCAACGGAAAGAGGGTGGAGTTTCTGACATCCAATGACATTTGGAATGCTTACCTTCGCATTCCTATTTTCCCCTCTTCAAAAATTCCTTCGCTTTTCCATTCACAAACATCATTTTCAAGTCACGACCTTGTCCTCCAGCCTTGCTACCGCACCCTGAGTGTTCGCAAGGGTCTTGGCGGCTGTCATGTTCCTCTTGCACCCTAGAGGCGTGGTCGTCCTGCCCTATCCAATTGACTTTCTAGCCGCTCTTCCAGGACTACGCTGAGTCATCTATATCAATTGCTATACCCTCTCCTGGGCTGGCAGCTTCATCTAGACAGGTTTTTCCTCTTTTCCAGCCTAGCAGATATCCTTTTTGAGGATGATCCTGGACACTTCCAGAGGGTTGGTATTTCTCCCTTGAGACAAGGCCGTGGCCCTTCAACTCAGAAATCACTTACTTGATCACTCATTCCATTCGATTTGCTGGGAGGGTCATGAGGAAAAATGGTGACAGCAATGGAAGCTGTTTCCTTCGCTACGCTCGTTTTCTGTAGGTCAAACAGGCTTTCAGAGGGTAGTCTCTGAGCTTCTTCCTCATCCAGTGGAGTTCCTTCCGGTTCAATGATTATTAGTGACTACCGATGCCAGCCTTCTCCCGATCTTTGTTCTGGGGATCCGAATGATACGGCTAGTCCTTCAGCAGGTCCTCTGCCTTCTGGTGGGTCACCCCATCCGAATTCAATTGGATAATGCCACGGCTGTGCCATACGCTAATCAACTAGCAGGTACCCACGATCAGGTATCATGGACGAGGTACCTCACATTCTCTGATGGGCCGAGATCTATCATTCGGTGATCTCGTCAGTACACATCCCAGGAGTAAATCTCTGGGCGGTAGACTTATTCAGCCATCAGGGTCCCGCCTCAAGTGAGTGGAAACTTCACCCGGAAGTCTTCCATCAGATCTGCCTTCACTGGGGCACTCCAGACGTAGATCGGATGGTGTCCAGACTGAACGCCAATGTACTCGTGTTCATGGTCCGGCCTCAAGATCCAAAAGCCAGTGCAGTGAATGCTCTGGTTCTTCTGTGGTACCAGTTTCCATAACCCCCATTGTAGGAATAGCTAAGGCCTATACAAGAACTAGCCTCGTCTGTACCCTCAGGAAAAATGCAGGAATAGCTATGGAGGATATCCACTAAGTTAAAACATAACCTTTAATAGATATGACTAAAAGCTCGGATCCTAACAAGACACATACATAAGCAAAACAAAAAAAGTGCTCAAGTGAACCAGTGCTCGAAATATAAAATTGATAAGACCGATCCAATTTTTTATTTCGAGCACTGGTTCACTTGAGCACTTTTTTGTTTTGCTTATGTATGTGTGATGTTAGGATCCGAGCTTTTAGTCATATCTATTAAAGGTTATGGTTTAACTTAGTGCATAACCCCCATTGCCCTACTTCCGAGAGTCGTTTGGAAGCAGGAAGGGCCCCAGTGGTCCTGGGAGATCCGCACGGGCCACATTAGGTTTTTTGTTTGCGGAGCTAGTACTTTTCCGTCTTATTGCAACGAAACTGCAAGTAGGGACTTTCTCGCAGGGAGTTTTCACATGTGGTCCTTCCCTTTCACATACCATTAGATCTTTGGGACCTTAAAGGGAACCTGTCACGCCCCCCAGGCGTTTTTAACTGAAGGAGCCACCTTGTGCTGCACTAATGCTGCATTCTGTCAAGGTGGCTCTTTTTTAGTTGGTGTCCCAGCCAATGCTGAAATAATAGTTTTTATAATTTGTCCCTCATACCTCTAATTTGTCAGGGGGGGCATCTCTTTCCCCTCTGACACAAACGCCTCCCAGCCATCACTCAGAGTCGCCGGGCGCCGCATCCATTTCCTTGATGAACGTCCCCGGTGCCTGCGCTGTAAGTTCGAAGGGCAGTCTTACAGTAGACTCCTTTTGATCCGGACAGACTTTACTATCAGGGAAGGTCGCCCCTTTTTTTCTCTGCGATCTCGTCATCCTGACAAGTCTTCGGAGCTAGATGCTCTGTTCTTTCAGACTTTTTTCCATATTACCATCAAGGCAAGGTTGTCCTCAGGCCATCCCCGTCCCTTGTTACCATGGTGGTATTGTATTCCCAATGTTACGAGGGCATCGTTCTTCCCTCATCTCTTTCGGCACCAGTCCACAAAACGGGATGGGTTCTCCATATTCTTGACGAAGTGAATGCTCTGAGTAGGTACGTATCGTGCACAGCATCCTTCCGAAGGTTGGACTCCTTATTTGGGCTTCCTGACGGTCAGAGGAAGGCTTCCTGACGGTTGCAGGAAGGGTTTTGCCATTTCATCGGCCATGTTAGCCTGGTGGATTCGTTACACCATCCAGGAGTCCTTCTGGGTTAGATGTCAGCCTAACTCCACTCCACTCTGTCGATTGAGGTTTCTTGGGCTCTAGGCACCAGGCGTCGGTAAAGCACGCCTGCAAGCTTGCGGGTTCATCCAGTCCGCATGCAGTCTTGAAGCACTATAATTCCCAGACTTTCGCAGATGTGAGTCTGGGCAGGCCGACTCTGCAGGCCGCGGTGGCACTCTTGTAAGTAGCGGTTACACAGGGCCTGATCTGATGTTGTACCCACCCAGGGACTGCTTTGGGACGTCCCACGGTCTGTGTCCCCCAATGAGGCGAAGGAGAAATAGGGATTTTTGTGAACTCACCGTAAAATCATTTTCTCCGAGCAATTCATTGGGGGACACAGCTGCGGCCCTGTTATTAGCTTCTGCTTGTTTTATAGTTTGACATGCTATACTCTCATATATAATTTGACATGCTATACGCTCTTATGTTGTTATTGATCTCCTACTACTTTTGCACCTAACTGGTTAGCTGAGAGCCAGCAGGAGGGTGTATACTGCAGGGGAGGAGCTAACTTTTTTTGTATCACTTAGTGTCGGCCTCCTATTGGCAGCAGCATACACCCCACAGTCTGTGTCCCCCAATGAATGGCTCGGAGAAAAGGATTTAACGGTGAGTACACAAAAATCCCTATTTCACCCAAAATTATTCTTTCAGCCACCATTTTTTTCATTTTCTCAAGGATAGTAGGAGAAAATAGACCTGAAAATTTGTTGTGCAATTCATCCTGAGTACGCCGATACCCTATATGTGGTTGAAAAGTACTTTTACCTCTCTAACCGCTCCTTCACTGTTTTTTTTTGCTGGCTCCTCCTCTCATTTTCCCTCTACTATTGGGGTTCCTCAAGGATCAGTCCTAAGCCCCCTCCTCTTCTCCTCGTATACTGCCCCTATTAGACAAACAATCAGTAGACTTGGTTTCCAGTACCATCTCTATGCTGATGACACCCAATTATACACCTCTACTCTTGAATTGTTAAATATTAATTATTCTTATTTTTATTCTGTACCGAGCACATGGTTTCTTGCTGACATTATCCAAAGCTATTTCTGTGTATGTAGCTCAGAGTATAAGTTAACGCCATATACAGGGAACACGTGATCAGTGTTGAGCATATATAAACGTCTCTTAGGAGGGGGTGGGGGGCTTTTTGTCACGTGGGACGGTCACCTCCCTTCCTTCACCATCATTCTCCATGGACATGGGACAAGACACGAGGAACAACAGCTGTTAGCTACTCCATGCCATGATGACTTCAGACTTTCACACAGACAGATGACTTCTACCATTCAGGACCCTGGAAAGATGAGTAATAGGAGAAGCGCTGATATCTACACATGGACACTCTGTTTGTAATTGTTTCATCTACCTTTTATGTTTTTGTTGCGATGGTGGATAACTCAATAAACCACTATACTTTCGTCAGAAAATCATGACATTTTTCTTGTAAGAATAACGCACCTGGTTAAGTCTTGATTAGATATTTTTGCGCAATAACGATTTTTAACATTGGCCTAGCCAGCCAGTTTTGATTTTTTGTGCTATTTTTGCGTGAATTTCCTTCTTCTTGCACACGGGGGAAGACAGAAGAGTTCCGCTAGATTGTGCAAGTATTCAGGAATTCCACTTCAAAATTTCAAGTCACAAAGATCTCACAAGAACCTACGAATGACGGAGACTAACAGGTGTTGTACGGATTGACAGCAAGCACTGGTAGTTCTGAAGATAGATGTGCTAAAAATAGCCGTGCTGAAGTCAGGAGCCCAGCGTTGTAAAAGCAAAGGGATTACAAGCTGAGATTTCAAGGTAAGACAAATGGATTTGATAAATTCATATTCTAAATCAAGTCAGATAGAATTTGTAAGTTTGTACGGATCTAGCTTAGAAATATTTTGGTCTAATTTATTTGCAGAATGCAGAACTGCGAATTTGAATTTAGATTCTAAGCTAATGTTTAGGAAAAAAGAAAAAGAGCAACTTAAAAATATTTTACATATGGTTTATGTATTTAACGAGTTTGTGACAGAGAAGTCCAAAAAAGACAGTGTAGAAAGAATTTCTAAGGAAACTAATGATGTTCCCAAGATTGACTGTAATGAGAAGAGTGAGAAAGATGTGACGCACGTATCTGTAATGACGATGCCCACCCAAAGTGACATTGACTTTGTGACACAAGATGAAAAACAAGATGGAGGAAGTGAAGGAGACATGACAATTGACAAAGATGATCTACGAGGGACAGATGTACCATTGCCCTTAAAAATAGACGACTCAGAGGCCCAACTCCAACTTAAATCTAGGAAAATCCTGCTAAAATTATGCAAAATCATTCCTGCATATGATGACAAAATCCATGTGTGCAGAAATTCAGAGATATTTGAGAGTTTTGCTGATAAGTTTGATTTGACTAATGTGCAGAGAAATAATTTGTTTAAAATTTGGCTTCCGGTAATCTTCTCCAGAAGACTCTCACTAAAAATGCAGACTGATGAGTTCCACGAAAAGATGACTGATGTAGAAAGATTAAGAATTTTGATTTTCTGTGGATTGAAAGAAAATTATCCAGATCTTGATATTCTTCTAAAATTGAAGATTGGCCGGGAAGAATGTACGTTTACTTTTATGGCCATTTTTGAAAGGATTTATAAATTGGTCTGTACGAATTTGAATCAACAATCCATGATAAATTGTTTTGTAAACAAGTTTAAATTCTTAAATCCTGTATCTCGTATAATTGCTACACAGAAAAATTCTTTATACGAATGCGCCCAATCCCTTGATTTTTCTAGAAAACACGAGAATCTTGAAAGGAAAACACATTTTACTAAGTTTTTGAAACCAGTCAGAATTCAATCTTATCAAAAGCCAAAATCAAAATCTTCAAATCTGATCCAAAATCAAATCTATGAAGTACGAAGAAAATTACATATTTGTTACAAACCCTATGAAAAGATTCAGGAGTCTATTAAAGAAATTTCTCTGAAAGATTTAAAATCTGAAGGGTCAGATCTGTCTCTAAAGATGGCGGAAACTGACAGACGGAAGCAGGTGAGTATCCCAGGGGGAGCTCAGCTGAACACTCCATTATCACAGCAGCTCTTCAAAGAGTCCATAGGGTTAAAACTGACCTTACTAAATTTAGCATTTCAGCAAATTATCGACAGACAGCTAAATTTTGGGATAGGAATTGGCTAAAAATTAATTATATTATATGATGAGTTATACAATGTATTATTTATTAATGTAATTATTCTATTTCAATATAATTCTGCAGTTACATATATTAATATAATATACAGTAAATACTGTAGCATATTTGTATAAGTAGAGATTATATTAACTGCATTTTTATATATATAGCGAAATAATTAAAATATACTCCAGTAAAAAATATTTAGAATTACAATTAAATACATTTATTAAGTATATACATATGTATAAGATATCTAAATTATTTTGTTTTGAAATAAATATGAAAATAACCTTTATCTTTTATTTTCCTTAGAATTTTACTTTCAAAGCGAGGATTGAACAAAAAATACCTGTTTCATGAATTTATGTCTTATTCACACAGGAAGTTATATTAACTGCATGATTTTTATATATTTAACACTTAAAAATAAATAATATATATCTAACAACCTAAAAATGTGTGTACTACATGTAAATTTTCTTTCTGTAATAATCTAAAACGTGTTTTTTTTTTTCCTCCCACTGCATTGTGTGACAGCTGTGAGTTAAGGAATATCATATAGCCTTGTTGTTTTAATTTTAGGAATTTTCCTCAGCCTTACATTCAAAGGGTTTCAGTTACAGGCTTGTACCGAAATAGCGTTGGAACATTCAACTCAAGTTTCTTGTAAATGAGTCCAGTCCTTTCTATAGTTTAAAACATACTGATACTGTTAGATAATATTTGGGGAATATTCAAAGAAATATTAGAATACTAAATTTAATAGATTACAATGCGCATTGATTGATAATTAGGATACAATATTTTGGGTTAATATACATGTTTTTTATTCTTTGTATGTGAAATGTATTGTGAACGTCTATGTGAGTCACATGTGACAGGTGAGAGAACATATGAGCAGCTGCTGAGTGAATTTGACATGAGAGGTAATGTAAGAGTGACCAGAGCGTGGTATGTGGAATGTGGAATGTGTATGCACAGTTTGACTGAGGCCTCATGATTTATGGTATGTTTGAGAGAAAAGAAAAGAAAAAAAACAACAACTTTGTGTTTAATAAATAATAAGATTCAGTTAAATTATTAGAATATTAAGATATATTTAAATATTATTATTCAACATATATTTCTTTGGTGATTATTATTTAATAAGTACAATAACACATCAATATGGTTTATCAAGAAAACCTACATTTAGAATAATTTTTCCAAATGACAATTTTTTTTCATATTCAGTGTTTTTTATGGTTACATAGATGAGTATACATCTTCAAACAAATATATGGCACAAGTTGATATGACAGTTATAAAAATAATTATTTTTCACTTGGGTTTTTACAAATTAATTTTTTCATAAAATAATATTTTTTGATATTAAGGGGGAAATGTGTTTTTGATCCTGATCACATCATCACATTTCATCAATACCTCTTCTTTACACATTTTAATAAAGAAATATTAATAAGGTATTATTGGGTACAATAACAATAAATATTATAAAAGTCATTTTTTCCTCTAATGAAGGGTATTATATGCAAAGCTGCATAATTTCAATATTTTGGTGATCCAAGGTTATGACAACATCTACATGAGGAAGTATTAAGGGAGTGTGTTACTGAAACAATCTCAGCATTTGTCATCAACATATAAAGGCCTTATTTTTATTTTTTATTCTCATTTTTATTTTTCATTTTTTTCCACTTTTCTTTCAATTTTTATTTTTCATTCTTATTTTTCATCAAGGAAAAATCAATATTTAATAGAGTAATGTCTACAAGCATATTGCTTTATCAAATATAGTGATCATATGGTTTCATTATATAAGAAATGTTTCAATTCCTGAGTTAAATACAACAATTCTTTCACTCATTCATTCATTTATTCATATATATATTCTTATTTTGGTTCATGACTATACATACTTACATATTATTGGTTTACTGAACATAAATTAATAAAGTTTTAATACTAAATATCAGCACTTGTTACATAAAAGACACACTGACATCTATGGGTTCAAAAAGAAATTACACCTATGACATAAAAATGTCCAATCACATGAAGAATATGGTTAATAATATACTATCATTTATCATTTATTATTATTATTATTATTTTATTTTTCCAAATATAAACTCCATTTTAATATCATTTAATAATTATATGGATATTATTGATTGCTATGGTACGCTGTGATATTATAAGTTAGGGAAATTACCAGAATTGGTATAGAATAGGGAATGAAGACTTCAATCAAGATACTAAAGACGTTAATAAAGATTTTATATTTTTCTAAATTCAATTGATTCTTAAAAGTTACAAGAAGAAAAGCCGTTATCCAGAAGTTCCACAAGGTAACAATGCTATGATTTCTGAGTAATAGACTGTGTCAAATGCAATTCATGTCACCACTGACAACAACTACAGCATCCATCACTGACTATGAGTACAGTATCAAAGATGAACAGTGTTATTACGTTCCAGTGGTTTCCTATCACCTATAAGACTTCCATGAAAGCTGGTGAACACTCAGGTAATTGTCAGGACGCTACAACCCTGACATGTGTCCTGTGCACTAAGGACTGGTTATGGTGCTATATTTAGCAAGGAAGAGTCAATGTAACCCTTGCTGTGCTGACCAAAGACGTCACACCTGTCCCAAGACCAGTGCGGACGATATGAGGATTCCAGATGATTTCCAAGGCGAGCCAATGTAAGTCCAGGTCTCTAAAGGTGACACTGCACAGATATTAAAGCTTCATTTCATCTATGAACATTGTTTTCTTATCAACATTTGAATTTATGGACTTTGATTGACACATGACACACAGTCTCTACATATCTACATGCTATCATCTATTTCAAAAGACTTATAATAAAGATTGTTTAAAAGAACCAAGAAGACATCAATATGAAGACCAGATGACATCAGACCTGAGATGCTTCAAGTAGATATAAGGAAGTATATATATATATATTTTATATGAATATTGGTCACGGCCTACCATAACATGAATTTATATATCATTATATTATTGAGAACATATAACATTATTATTGATATTATTTATTACATCATTTTGCCAAAGAAGATCTTATTATTATTTTAATTTGAGGGTTCCAATCAATGTCTGTCACCCTCAAAAGGGGGAATTGTTAAATATTAATTATTCTTATTTTTATTCTGTACCGAGCACATGGTTTCTTGCTGACATTATCCAAAGCTATTTCTGTGTATGTAGCTCAGAGTATAAGTTAACGCCATATACAGGGAACACGTGATCAGTGTTGAGCATATATAAACGTCTCTTAGGAGGGGGTGGGGGGCTTTTTGTCACGTGGGACGGTCACCTCCCTTCCTTCACCATCATTCTCCATGGACATGGGACAAGACACGAGGAACAACAGCTGTTAGCTACTCCATGCCATGATGACTTCAGACTTTCACACAGACAGATGACTTCTACCATTCAGGACCCTGGAAAGATGAGTAATAGGAGAAGCGCTGATATCTACACATGGACACTCTGTTTGTAATTGTTTCATCTACCTTTTATGTTTTTGTTGCGATGGTGGATAACTCAATAAACCACTATACTTTCGTCAGAAAATCATGACATTTTTCTTGTAAGAATAACGCACCTGGTTAAGTCTTGATTAGATATTTTTGCGCAATAACGATTTTTAACATGAATCACGCCTGCATTATTACGAAACACCAGTGATTGCCTTACCGCTGTCTCCAACATCATGTCCTCCTTCTATCTGAAACTGATCCTGTCAAAAACTGAACTCCTTGTATTTCCTCCCTCTACTAAAATACCTATGCCTGACATTGCCATTTCCGTGTGAGGGTCTACCATCACTCCCCAGCAACATGCCCGCTGTCTTTTTTTTTTTTTCTTAATTCGTTTATTAACCACAAAATAAACTGTTACATACACATTTGCACCCACGGTTATTGAACATAGTATGCAGTACATATAAGCTATGCATTGTTAAACATACAATAAAATGCAATTTCACCTATAACAAACGTTATCTTGTAATTGTTATAAATGTTGGATCATATGTAACATATGTATTATGTAAATAAGAAAACACATAAAACCATAACATTTGAATTAGAACTGTATCTACTCTAGTTACAAATTCGCCGCATTACCTCGTGCCTGTCCCCCCATGCGATATCCCCAACCAGCACCAAAACCAATCATGACATATCTACAGAGTAAGATGGGAAGAATTCCATCTACCCCTGATTTTTTCAAATTTTCCCGGACACCCTCTATTCTGATATAGCGTATGTTCATATGGAATAATCAAATTAACCAAGTCAATCCAAGTTCTCATAGATGGACATAAGCTCCCCTTCCACCGCAATGCCAATACCTTCTGTGCCATAAAGAGCATCTCACGCAAGAAAATATCAATGTAATGATCCCAAGTCTCCTCCTCTCATGCTCCAAATATACAGACTAATGGATCAAGGGGAACAGGAATTAATAGCAATGATGTCAAGGCTGCCACTAGAAATTTCAGGGCCCCATACTGGCAAAATTTCCGGGGCCCCCTTGAGACTCCGCCCAGGCTCCACCCCAGCCCCGCCTCCACGCTCCACCCCTCAAACTGTCCACAGTCCCACCACTCTTTCTTGGAGAAACTCCACTTCTCACCTATCACACATTAACAGTTCCCATCACCAGATCACACATATAGCTGGCAGCTTTTGTTTTGGCCAAAAGATTTTTTAAGCCACCAAAATGACAAGGTAGACACTTTTGGCCAGGCCCTACTCTACTGTAACCTATTAAATATTTGTTAAAATATGAAATACAATTTAGGTATATTTTTATTTATTTTTCAATTTTTAAAATGACCTATAATACCACATACAAGGAACAAATACCACAGCACCATGACCAGACACCATATCACCACATGGACCTATAATACTATCTACAAGGCACAAATACCGCCACACCATGACCAGATGACATATTACCACCACAGTATTCGAATAATATCAAATACAAGGAACAAATACCACAACATCATGACCGACCACATATTACCACCACATAGTGACTGAATACTACAATACTGATCAATAATAAAAAAAACCCCACAATACTATCACCATCAGTGCCGTTATACACAGGAGATCTGTACTTAGTATGCAGTGTCTGTGTACAGGTAATACAGTGATCACCAGTGACATTATACACAGGAGCTTTGTATATAGTGTATGGGTAATCCAGTGATCACTGGTGACATTATACACAGGACCTCTGTATATAGTATACAGTGTATAGTGTCAGTGTATAGGTAACTGACTCACCAGTGACGTCTCTAGGTGAAGTCCTTCATCTTTCATCCAGCACAGACCGCCATCACTTCATCCAGCCAGGACTCGTCTCTGCAGGAAATAACACCGTTATCTCGAGTTCCACTTGCAGAACACATTACTTAATTTTCCCAACTTCTACATTACACTACATGAAGAAGGCGACATAGTATCACGCTACACAGTAACAGGACCGCCCCCCAATTTAGAACAGTATACTCAAAAAATGAAATAAATACATCACTGCAGTAATAATATCCCTTAATTAGCCCCTATGGTAATAATATTCGCCATCCTAGCCCCCGTGTGTCTCATTCCTGGCGTCAGCCATATGTTCTCCCATCCTGCCCTAATTAGTATCCATCCTGCCCCATATGATCTCCCCATCCTGCCCCATCTGTCTCCATCGTATCCATCCTGCCCCATGATCCTGCCCCATCTGTCTCCAATCCTGCATCCAGTGTCTCCAATCATGCCCGTATCACCATTCTGCCCCATCTCTAATCATGCCCCCAGTGTCTCCAGTCATGCCGCCATGTCTGTCATCCTGCCCCGTGTCTCCAATCATGCCACGTTTCTCCATTCTGCCCCTGTGTCCAGCAATCTGCCCCTGTGTCCAGCAATCTGCCCCTGTGTCCAGCAATCTGCCCCTGTGTCCAGCTTTCTGCCCCTGTGCCCAGCTTTCTGCCCGTGTCCAGCTTTCTGCCACTGTGTGCAGCTTTCTGCCCCTGTCCAGCGTTCTGCCCCTGTGCGCAGCATTCTGCCCCTGTGCGCAGCATTCTGCCCCCGTGCGCAGCATTCTGCCCCCGTGCCCAGCTTTCTGCCCCTGTGCCCAGCTTTCTGCCCCTGTGCCCAGCTTTCTGCCCCTGTGCCCAGCTTTCTGCCCTCCCTGTGTCCAGCTTTCTGCCCTCCCTGTGTCCAGCTTTCTGCCCCCCCCCGTGTCCAGCTTTCTGCCCCCCCTGTGTCCAGCTTTCTGCCCCATCCCCCCCCCCCGTGTCCAGCTTTCTGCCCACCCCCGTGTCCAGCTTTCTGCCCCCCCCCCCGCCCCCACCCCGTGTCCAGCTTTCTGCCCCCCCCTGTGTCCAGCTTTACTGCCCTGGGGCCCCCTGGATCGCCGCTCTCAATAAATAAAAAAAAAAATTCTGCTTACTTGCCGCGTTCCTGCTCTCTCCACGCAGCTGAAGCGTGCACTCGCCGGCGACTGACAATGACGTCAGATGCCGGCGACCTTCACGCTGCGGCTGATGTCAGCTGCCAGCCTCAGATTGGCTGGCGGCTGTTAACTATTGACGTGCGGGTGCGGGCCCGCACGTCGATAGCGTTAAACAGCTGCAGCGCCGGCCGCCGCTAAGGGCCCGGTTCAGCTTGCGGCTGCCGGTAGGGGCCCGGTGAGCAGATAAGATGGGGCCCGATGCGGGCCCCCTCTGCTCACCGGGCCCCATATGCCAGTCACGGCTGTAATGCCCTGATGGTGGCCCTGAATGATGTTAATAGTGATTTCACCTCTTTCCAGTAATGAAGAATGATAGGACATCTCCAGATCATGTGAATAAAGTCTGCATCCGATGAGTGACATCGCACACACTCTGATGTTTGGAACCGACCCATTTTAAAAAGCCTTATCGGGGTTAAGTACGATTAGTGTATTATATATAGCTGGATCATCCTATTGTTAACTGATGGGGATACTTTAATTGGAGATTCAAGAATATCTTCCCATTCCTCCTCCTGTACATTGGAAAGAAGTCCCCCCCCCACTTCCCCTTAATAGAATTGATGTAGATGTAGCTCCCGAAGATAGCATATAAGTATATAAAGAGGAGATAAGGCCTTGGGGGCTCTGCAATTTAAGAATTCCTATCAAGGGTAGAGAGGATATAGCTCAACCTGCACCTGTATGTCTCATATACGATTGAACGGCTGACCTTAGTTGTAGATATCTAAAAAATTGGGATCTCGGTATACCATGCTTGGTTTGCAACTGCTCAAAAGACACAAAGAACCCCCCATCATGCAGATCACCTATTGAGGAGACACCATGCCTGATCCAAAAGTCAGTGGACGGGTAATTCAATAAAGTTGGAAAATAGCTGTTTTCCCACAGGGGCATCTCTGCTATAATGTCTGTGAATCCAACAGTTTTTTGATTTGCCTCCAAACTGACCACGCCAGACGAAGCAAGGGTAGCAGACGGGGGACACTAATTTTCTCCAGTTCCAGAAAGTTTAGTGGACAACCAATTTGGGCCGAGTGAAGCAGGTGGCTTTCAGAGTTGGGGAGGCAATTATTGGGCATCCATTTATTGAGAGCTCTAGCCTGACCAGCCAAGTAGTATAGATAAAAGTCCGGCAACGCTGCTCTACCCCCCTGCTTTGGTCTCTGTTGCAAAGAAGGATTTAGGGATCAGCACAGCACTGTGTTGAAGACAGTAGCTGAGCTTGGGGAGCAATATGAATTTAATTAAATTGATGCAACCAGCTACAGATAGTGGGAGTTTGTTCCAGGCTGCAAATTTAGATTTAACTAATTCTAACAATGGGAATATATTGAGTTGTAAGTCAGATCTACTATATTGAGAAATGTGTATGCCTAGATATTTGAAGCTGGGTACAATACGGAGGGATGAAAGGGTCCCAAGGCTGGGCATTGGAATATGGGAGAGGGGCATCAACGCGGATTTGTCCCAATTTATATATAGGCCTGAGTATCTGCTAAATTTATCTACAGTAGCAATTACCTGTGGCAATGTTTCCTCCGCCTTATCCATAAATATCACCATGTCATCAGCATATAGACCAATGGTGTCCACACGACCAGCTATATTTATACCTTTAATGTCAGTAGAGGACCTTATGTGTATCGCCAGAGCCTCTATTGCGAGGGCGAAGAGGGCCGGGGAGAGGGGACACCCCTGGCGGGTCCCTCTGTATAATGAGAAGGGTTTAGAAATGGAGCCATTTACAATTATACGGGCCCTGGGCTTATGCCCGATGTCTTTGGCTCATACTTGATTCAGATCTTTCATTCACCTCCCACATATGATCACTGGCTCACTCTTATCTGTTATCTGCACCTCAAAAACATTTCTAGAATTCAACCTTTTCTTACTTTCGACTCTGCAAAAACTATTACTGTTGCTCTTATTCTTTCTCGTCTGGACTATTGTAACTCTCTATTAATCGGTCTCTCTCCTACCAATTGGTCTCGAATGCTGCAGTCAGGATCATATACCTCACCAACCGTTACACCGATACCTTGTGCCAGTTATTGCACTGGTTACCCATCCACTCCTGAATTCAGTATAAACTTATCATTCTCACCCAGAAGGCACTCCACGGTTCAGCACCACCCTACATCTCCTCTCTCATCTCATTCTACCACCCTACCCGTGCCCTCCGTTCTGCTAATGACCTGAGGTCAATAATCAGAACCTCCCACTCCGTCTCCAAGACTTCTCACTTGCTGCGCCAATTCTTTGGAATGCACTACCCAGGATAATTTGATTAATCCCCAATACCCCCAGTTTTAATCATACCCTAAAAATGCATTTTTTCAGACTGTCCTACCACCTCAACACATTTATTTAACTATCCCTGTGTTGCCCATTCAAAATTTTCACCATAACCAGGTTCCTCATATCATGTTTTCACACGCTTTATGCATTTAATAGCCTTCTGTATCTGTACTTTTACATATTCTGGCTGATAACCGGTTCATGCAGCATTACTTGAACACCCAATTTCTTACATTATGGCTTGTCAGAAAAATGAAAGCAATTGTTACCATCCACCTTTCGTGTCTCCCCTATTTCCTCATAGATTGTAAGCCTGCGAGCAGAGCCCTCACTCCTCTTGGTATCTGTTGATTTACCGTATTTTGCGGATTATAAAACGCACTCCAAATTTTGAGGAGAAAAATAGGAACAAAACCTTTTTTTTATAAAATGGTGGTGCTTCTTATAATCCATTTATCTTATTGCTTACCGGGGGTGGTGGCTGCGGTGAAGCGGGGTCCCAGGGTTGCTGCTGGTGGAGGCAGGATTGGGGCGATGCTGCAGACCCCAGACTGGGAGAAAAGGCTGTTCGGATGTGCGACGCTGCAGGTGTTTGGTGGTGCGGGGTTTACTATGCTGTGGACTCCAGGAAAGTGGCTGCCGAGGCGGCGCATGCGCAGACGGATATCTTGACTCTGAGTTCTCATCTCCCAAGATCTTGGAAAAAAATGCATCTTATAAACTGAAAAATACGGAATGAGATTATTGTTATACTGTAATATCTTTTATTGTCTGTACAAGTCCCCTCTAAAATGTAAAGTGCTGCAGAATATGTTGGTACTATAGAAATAAAATTATTATTATTATCCCTCCCTCAAGTGACCCTATTTTGGAAATTATACCCCTTTGGAAATTTATCTACGGGTGTAGTGACGGTTTTGACTCCATGGATGTTATCCAGAAACAAGCAGTGAAAATTGTAAACTGCCGTTGTAGTAACCAGTACATTGTAGTGACCAGTACATTGTGCCCAGTTCATGCACTCGTAAATTAGGCGGGCTTTCTTCATTAGAGAAATCATTGGGATGCTGTGGTTTAGGCACGATGTGGGGCTCAGAGGGGGGCATTTGGATTTGGGAGCGCAGAATTCGCTGGATTTATTTTGGGTGGTGAGGAGCCATTTTGCTTTTCCAGAGCTTTTTATTTACCACCAATAATGTGGAAGTCCCCTATATTTCCATTGACAGATGACGGACCTGAGTGGGGACTTGCTTTTTTTGTGGATTGATTTGATGATTTTACATAAAAAAACACCCAGTATTAAGTAGGTAAATGCTTAGAGAGTAAACCAGAAAGAACAAAAATACCGCTTTAAAAATTAACTTTTAATTAATACAATTAAGAGTGTCTATTTTCAAAAATGAGTTAAAAAAACACACCTTCTATGCCCATTTTAGGGAGATGCAGTATTTTTGTAAAATAAAGAAGATATTCTATGGAGGTATCCTCAAATGACCCTAGTAGGTCCCTTTTAATCTGTTATCCTACCTGACTGCGGAGGATGGCACCCAAAAATTCAACATGGTGCCCTCGCTTAATGTCGGCAGCCCCTCAGAGTTTCTACGTGCCAGTAACATAGAGCTATAGTATTTAACCACATACACACAACATAAGTCTTGCTGTATATGTCTATTTGTCTGTTGCTGTTTAAGTAACTGTAGACTTCAATAAGCCTGTAAGTAGCAGTCTTTTCTATTTGTACTAGATATGCAAAGAAAAAGAGTCACAAGGAGAATCCAGAGGACTGTGATGCTAAAGAGAACATCTGCTATTTTCTGGGTCCTAATAGGGTTACCTCAAAATAGCCAACCACAGATTTTAGATACGCCACATAAAATTAAAGTGCATGTGTGAATGTACATCAAAATCTGGTATGCCACATCTAGTTGAAAAAGGTGCATATGTACCCTACCAACGCAATTGGCATACTACACAGCATTAGACAAGGTGCATGTGTGCCCCATCATCAATCATAGACATATAACAAAAATGTTTTATAAAAGATCCCAATGGATCACTTAGCTGATAGTTGTCAGGGAACTATTTCTTCCCGAAGTCCATAGTCCATTGTCCCTCGTCCCTACGCGTTTCACCCCCTCCCTTTATCAGGGCTCATCAGGGGACCAAAGATATGAGTGTGCCATAATAGGTACTGGGTCATAACGCGTAGGGGCGAGGGACAATAGACTTCGGGAACAAATAAAAATGTGATGATATAGTTTTATAGGTTGGGTCGTTCCAAACTCGGCAATACCATATATGTGTATTTTTTTCATAAAAATATTTAGGAGTACAAGAGCACAAGATTGCCTTGCGCAGGCGTGTACTATGGAGGACATAGAATAAACTTCAATCCAATATTGCGGCCAGCATGCAGCCAGCGGGTAAGGAAAGGGTGAATCAAACACCCAAAAACTCCGCCCATATGACCGAAAACAGGTCTTGCCAAATTCAGTTGACGGGTTCCCTTTAACAGTATCAGCGAGTCAGACTTAATTCTACTCAATATTAAGTGATAAAAATTAACATGACACAATAATAATAGACAAAATTAAGTGTAACCGGTTGGTTCGGCCCCTCCCACTACAGTCAGTCTCTCATGTCACTTATTGTGAAAATGAATTGCCTACACCTTCTGTCGGAAACATCCCACCACCATTCAAATTATAATATGCACTTTTTCCCCCCAATTTGGCAGAAAAATGGGAGTGCGTATTATAATCCGAAGGTAGCTTACGGGGGAGATGGGATGGCTGTAGTCCAGTGGGGTCACAGGAGGCAGGGTCGCTGCTTCAGGAAGCCTATAATATAAATATATGACTTGGCACTCAACTTTAGTTAGGTATGAAGATTTTAATGCAGTCCAGAAAATAATAACAACTTTTCGGTCCCCAAATGGACCTTCATCAGGTTTGGCAATGGATACATAATAATATCAAAATATAACAATATCAAGTCTGATACACGAGATATTAGAAAATCATAATATAAGCAAATAACATGAATAAACAATGATGAATGCCTTAATTGGCGTGATCTCCGTGCTCAGTAACAAAGAAAATTTGGATAGAGAAAAAAAACTTTGATATAGTAAACAAAAAGGTTAAAAGGAAGCCTACCCAACTGCTAGGTGCTGTTAATATCCCGGTGTTAGGGAATAAAGAATGAAGCCTAAAAAATGTGTGGCTGTGAAAGGAATAGTTGTGTAGTGACTAGGATAAGCGAAATAATAGGGGTGAAGAAACGTACCGTTGTTGCAATTGGAATTTCCTCTACAGTATTTGCAAGCACTTAATGATAAATGATCATGCATGAAATAATATATCGTTTGCATGGACTACAAATAATGTGTCAGGCTATAATATAGGTAACACTGACCGAAAGAAATCCAATATAAGGCCAGGAACCCCCGTATTCTGTTGTTACTAGAAGCTGTGAAGACTCTAAATCAAAATATGGGCACAGACTGTCATATGTACGAAACTTAAAGCAATTGGATATAGGAAAATAAAATATGTGGGTCACTTTTGGAGCGTGGTGCCAGAATGTAGCAACTCACAGTATGTTTTGTGAAAACGATCTCCCAGTGCGTCTGTACAAGAAACTGGTTACCGACTTGGGTATATCCCAGGTGTTCTCTGTGGCCTCAGAGTAGTTTACGTCTGCCGTGCGCTGATCATGTCAGCGTGAGCAAGGAGCAAGGTTACACATATGAACTAAAGGGGTGCATGTCCTTACCAGTGGTGATTCAATGGGCGACATGTCAGTATTCTCAACGCGGAATCCACCACTTGTTGTGGTGAGCTGCAGCGTCCATGAGACGCCGTATATATGGAGAAGGGGCGGGACCCAATCGTAAGTTGAAGTCGGAAGTGCATCACAGGAAGTGACATATGCGCTCCACAGTGTGTAGACATGCGTTCCAGATGCCATGTTTGGTGAGATCGGTGCCGAGTATCACATAGGGGAAAAGGATATGGCTAAGTGAAATAACGGCCGGTGATCCATATAGCAGTCAGGTAGGAAGGAAAAAATCCAAAGTTCCAGAGGGACGAATCAGGTAGAGAGGTTGCATGGTGCATTCAGTAAAGACGCCTCTGTGAGAAAAAACATGAAAAGGTTAATACAATGACCCACTATACATATAGATCTATCTTTTTTTAATTTAAATAGATTTTTATTAACAATATAAAAAAAAAGAGAACAACAGAATGCCATTTACATTGCATTATATCAGATACACATTTTCTTACTTTAATAAACCCCAACATTACCCCAACTACCCCCCTCCCCCATAAGACAGCTCAGTCTCAATCTCCACCCCACCGAGGCATTATCTGCCTCTTGTAATTTATCCTCTTCCAGGTCTTAGGAAACACGACGCCTATACTCCTCAATCCAAATCAAGCCAAGGAGACCATATTTTATTAAAGAGTTCTATTTTCCCCCTTTTACTGTACACCCCCTTTTCCAATTTTAGACCATGTTGAACATATTGGAGAAATTCCCTTCTCACAGGTGGTTCCGCGTTTATCCAGTTTCGTGCTATTACTTTCCTGGCCATGTAGAGTAGCCTAGCGATTGCAATCTTCCAAGTACTGTCAACTCCAATTTCTTCCACATATCCCAGCACACATACTATCGGGTCTCTAACAACTCTGCACTTATATGCTGCTTCAACCCGGCTCAAAACCACCACCCAAAAGGCAGCCAGTCTCGGACACGTCCACATCATGTGATATATTCCTGCCTTCTCACTCGCACACCTCGGACACCCAGAATTGGCACGCAATCCCGCTTTGTATAACACTTCCGGAGATTTATATACCCTATGCAAAATGTATAGCTGCGAGAGCCTATATGGTTCACTCAAGGATAGTCGCGGAACCCACTCCATCACCGATTCCCAGGTTTCATTTTCCATCGGCCCCACTTCTCTCTCCCACTTAGCTCTCGCCTTTATAGGGAAATCGAGCAGAAATGTGTGCATAAGGTCCTTATACAGAGTGGAAATAACTCCCCTTGTAGTACCCTCACCACACACATACTCCAACACTATATCATCTTGAACCCTGATATCAGCCTTCTTATTCTGAGCTCTAAAGGCATGTCTCATCTGCGCATACTGATATTCCCCTGTGGATCGCAAACCAAATTCTTCCTGCAATTGGGAAAAGGACTTCAGCTCCTGCTGCTGGATTATCTGGTGAACAAAGCAAATTCCCTTATTCTGCCATTCCATCAATCCTCCCAGGGCCTCAAAATCCTTTAAGTTGTGGTTAGACCATATCGGTGTGAATTTAGTCAACCCTGTAACCCCACGAATCTGCCTTAGTCTATTCCATAATTTACGAATCAGGAACAGGGTTGGGTATATTTTCCCCAGCGCGCCCAATGAGCCATCCTCCAAACACCTGGCCATCGGTCGTCGGTCCGTCACCTCTTCCAATAGCTGTTGTACTGCACTGGATGACGCCCCTCGCGCCCAGCCCTTCAAATGCTGGCTCTGGGCCGCAAGGAAGTATATTTCCGGGTTGGGCAAAGCCAAACCACCATCTTCCTTGGGTCGTTGAAGCGTCTCCAAGCTAATACGTGGATATTGTCTACCCCATATCAAACTTCTAAAGAGGGCATTAATCTGCCTGAACTTCCCCCGAGGGATCCAAATTGGTGCGTTATGCAGAACATAAAGAATTTTGGGCATAAGGACCATTTTAATAAGGTTTACCCTACCGACGACCGATAGATGTAGCTTATTCCAGGCGTCTACCTTTGCCTTGAGTACCCCCATAACAGGAGTCAAATTTCTTTGCAGAAACTCCGCCACCGGCACCGAAATCCATATTCCAAGATATTTAAATTGGGAAACCACCTTCAGCCTCTCATCCCCAACATCCTCACTCACATTCTCTCCTACGTCATCCACTCTAAAAAGAACCGTCTTATCCCAATTAATTGTTAGTCCCGACACAGTACCAAATCTCTCAACAATTTCAACGGCCCCTCTTAGTGAATTGTCTGGATCCTCCAGGAACAGCAAAACATCATCCGCATATAACGCTATTTTTTCCTCTACTTTGCCATACCTAAACCCAGGGATCCCATCCGACTGCCGAATCTTAGCAGCAAGAGGTTCTACAGCCAACGCGAACAGGAGGGGTGACAGCGGGCATCCCTGCCTAGTACCCCTAGCCAGCCCTATAGGACGAGATAGCTCCCCATTTACTCTAATTCTGGCGGATGGTAATGAGTACAACAGCTGTATCCAGGCCACAAACTGCGGGCCAAACCCCATACATTCCAGCACCTGCCAGAGGTACCCCCATTCGACGCTGTCAAACGCCTTGTGTGCATCTAGCGATACAATCACTCTTCGACCACAGTTATCAGACTCTACCTGCAAATTTACATATAACCTCCGCAAATTGATCGCCGTTGATCTATCCGGCATAAAGCCAGATTGGTCCGAATGCACCAGACTCGCAATAACACTAGAGAGGCGGAGAGCCAACACCTTGGCCAGAAGCTTGACATCAATTGTTAGTAAAGAAATTGGGCGGTACGACTCCGGTTTCCCCAAGTCCTTATCCTCCTTTGGAATGACCACTATTATGGCCTCTCTCATAGAGGCTGGCAAGCGCCCACAAGACCTAGCTTCCTCCAATACCATTTTTAATCTAGGAATCAACACTTCTGCCAACCCTTTATAGATCTCAGCGGGTAACCCATCGACCCCAGGCGCCTTCCCATTGGCCATAGACATCAATGCCCGACTCAATTCCTCCTCAGTGATAGGGGCCTCAAGGCTCTCCCTATCTGCCTCACTCAGTCTCGGCAAATCCAGACCTTCCAAGAAAGTCAGTGCATCCTCGACCGATTCACCAACCCGAGAGGAATACAAATCTGCATAGAAGTCCGCAAAGGCTCTCAAAATTTCAGGTGTTTCCGTTATTTTACCTCCACTAGCAGAATCCAAAGAGTGTATATATGAAGAACCTCTCTGAGCAGCAGCCACTACCGACAGCATATGTCCCACTGTTTCTCCCTCCTGATAGAACAATACCCTTTGGAAATCTCGTTTCCTCTCAGCTTTGCCTACCAGAATTTTTTCCAAATGATTTTGTGCGTTTTTCATTCTTCTCTCTGCCTCAGGGGTTCCCAGTGTGGCCATCCCATCCTCTGCTTCCTTCAACTCCTCAACTGCCGCTTTTTCTACCTCTCTCGTCCTCCGCTTACACCTACTAATGTCCCTAAACAGTAGTCCCCTCAGGTACGCCTTCATTGCATCCCAAATTGTAAGAGCGTCGGCGCTTCCATCATTTAAGAGAAAGAATTCCGCCACCTCCCGTCCTATACTTTCCAACTCAATACTCTGTAACCAATTAGGATGAATCTTCCATTCTCTCCCACTTAGCGAGCGAGCCCCCTCCAATCTAACCTCTACTTCAATTGGACTATGGTCCGACAAGGCCCTTGGCAGATATCTCACCTCCCCAACCAGTGTGTCCAAGATCCTGTTACCCAGAGCCATATCGATTCTAGAGAGTGTGGCATGTGCCGGTGAATAACATGAGTACCCTCTCTCCCCCACATGTCTAACCCTCCACAGATCAATCAAACCTATCTCCTGTATATAGGTGCCAAATGTTGTTATGTGTCCCTCCGACCTATTCTGAGTATTTTTATTTTTATCCCAATATTCATCACAGATGTTATTTAGATCTCCGATAATTATTAACGGTGTCGGTCCCCATTTTTCCACTCGCTCCATTACTTCTCTAATCTTCCTGCTAGAGTAGGGAGGCGGAATATACATCGCGGCAACACACAGCATCACTCCATACAGTATACACCGTAATAGTACATACTGTCCCTCCACGTCCACATGTACCTTCACCTCCTCATACTGAACTCCCGCTGGAACCAAGATTGAGACTCCTCTTGCATACGTGGAGAAGGTAGAATGATATCCCCTCTGGATCCATCGTCTATTCAAAACATCCACTTTTTCCCTTACCAAATGCGTCTCCAGCAAGCATATCATTGAGGCCCTTTGGTCTCTTGCATATTGCAAACACGCAGCACGTCTAGATTTCTCCCCTAGGCCTCTCACATTCCAGCACAAAATCTTAAAACGGGTCCCCATCACTTGGCTCATCTTCACTATAAGTATCATCAATTTTGAGCTCAGGCTGTCTAACTACCCTCCCCCCCCCCCCTCCCAACTCCCCCTCCCACCCTTCCCCCCTCACATCTAACCATTCCACCTCTTTCCAAGAGTGGGGCATCATCGCCCATAGCGAACACTCCGTTTGGCATTACCTTCCCACCCCTCCTCCCACCACTGTACATAACAGGATTTCAGACATTTTGAAAAATAACGTTCTCAAAACATTTTACCTTAGAATTATTTGCACACACAAGAAGCCTGCATACACTTAAAATATGTCGCAAACCCTTCCTCCCCCTTTCCCAGCAACCATTACATCATCCCTTTAACTTTAACTGGATATAATCCAGCTCCCTTCTTCCCCCCCCATACCCCTTGGCTTGTCAATCACATGACTCTTTTCCAACTGACAGATAAGTAAACAACTTCAGACTCTTCCCACAGTTTCAGTCTCCTTTTCCTTTAAGCTTTTTAGCATTAATATCGATCCACTGGGTAGCGTCCTCCGGCTTCTGGAAAAAATGAATTTTATCAAACGCCACCACCCTCAGTCTTGCTGGGAACATCATGGAATACTGCACACCCAATTCCCTCAGCCGTCTCTTGATACCCGTGAACATCATCCGTTGTTTCTGCACCAGAGTAGAATAGTCTGGGTATATAGCAATCTTTTGGCCTTCAACTGTCAGATCCGTCATGTCTCTGGCCTTCCTCAGTATAATGTCTCTGTCTCTATAGTTTAGAATTTTGGCGAGCATGGTACGGGGATTCGCTCCAGGGACAGGTGGTTTCGGCGGGACCCTATGCGCTCTTTCTACCGCGAACACTTTTGTTAGCGCCATATCTCCAAATGTCTCTAACAGCCATTTTTCAATATATTCCGTTGGATTCCTCCCTTCAGCTTTTTCAGGGATGCCCACTATGCGAATATTATTTCTTCTGGACCTGTTCTCAAGGTCCTCATTTTTCGCAGCCAATTCAGCTATTGCTTGAGTGAACTTTTTCTCTGCTTTTTGCAGCTGCACTATATGATCTTCTGCAGTGCTCACTCTCTCCTCTACCTCCCCCACACGTTTGTCAATCTTCTGCATGGCTGCGTTTATCTGGGCTGTGTCCCCCTTAACCTCCTGTATCTGTATGGTCAGAGATTGTTTACATGAAGAGACTAGCGCAAAAACGTCTCTTAGGGTAGGCTCAGCTTCTGGCGCCATTTCCTCGGGTCCCCCTTCTGCCACCGCCATTTTACTCTCCTTTCTCCCCTGTTGTACCTCATGTTCTCCTGCTGGGCTCTCCTCCTCCTCCTCCTCTTCGGTATCAGCTCCGGCTCCCTCCTCTGCGGCCTCCGCTCTCGCAAACTGCTGGAGCTTTGCCGCTACCTCCATGCGCTTTCTGCATGCGGCGTTCTCCTTGTCTGCCTTTTCCCTCAAGTCGGCGCCATCTTGGATTGCGCCTGCATCCCCGGCTCCCGCGTCCTTCTGCCGTCTCCTGGTCATGTTCATCAGTTCCAGCGCTACCGAACAGCACCGCCGGCCTCTCCAAGTCTCCCCGCAGCCAGTAAGCCCCCGCAGGGACCAAACAGCAGCGGCTCTGCAGGATTTTACAATATACAGCGGCGGGAGCTCACAGCCGCACGTCCGCTCACATGGACTCTCAGGCCACGCCCCATATAGATCTATCTTATTAAGTTTATATATTGGAAACATCTGGGATAGTATGAGAGCCCAGGTACGAAAGCACTGAGGATATACAATACAATATACAGTATACAATATACAATACAATACAATACAATACAAAACCAGGGATTCAAGCTTCAGGAGGCTAATTTGCATATTCCAGGTGCCTTCTGGGAGAAGCGAAGTCTCCCTAAGCTAGAAGATCGTTGGGTACAGCCGGGACCAGCTGCTTCGAAAGCATCACCAAACCAGGGATTCAAGCTTCAGGAGGCTAATTTGCATATTCCAGGTGCCTTCTGGGAGAAGCGAAGTCTCCCTAAGCTAGAATTTTTGCCTGTAGGACATTATTGCAAGAGAGCTTGGCTGAGTAGATTACACAAGAAGGAAAACACACAGCAAGTCAGCAGGATCTAGGAGCAACATGGCAGATGTGACAACCTACATGGTGAGCTGCAGCATGTGCTACATGTTCACAGATCGACCAGAAGAAGAATCCAATTTCACCTGTCAGAAGTGTAGACTAGTGGCCCTTTTAGAAGAAAAGGTGCGGGGTCTGGAAGAAAGAATAGCAACTTTGAAACTCATCAAAGAGAATGAAGACTTTCTAGACAGAACAGAAGCATCTCTACTGGTCACAGAAGGTGCAAAAAGTGTCAGAGAACCTCCAAAAGCAGATGAGTGGAAGCATGTGACCAAAAGAAGCAAGAAGACCATGGAGAAATCACCAACCACACAACTGAAGAACCGATATCAAATCTTTGTAGAGGATGAAGATGGCACACCTAAGAATGAAGCAATACCAGCAAGCAAAAAAGAAAAGGGCACACAGCAACAAGTGACAGCAAAAAGTACAGCCAAGAAGCAACGAAGAGTGGTGGTGGTGGGAGACTCACTACTGAGAGGCACCGAAGCAGCCATCTGCAGACCGGACATAACTGCAAGAGAAGTATGCTGCCTTCCAGGTGCGATGATCAAGGATGTGACCGATAGGATACCAAAGCTCTTCAGCTCCAAGGACGTCCACCCATTTCTTCTGATACATGTTGGCACCAATGACACGGCAAGGAAGGACCTACCGACAATCTGCAAGGACTTTGAAGAGTTGGGGAAGAAAGTAAAGGAACTGGATGCACAGGTAGTTTTTTCTTCTATCCTTCCAGTAGACGGGCATGGCACCAGGAGATGGAACAGGATCCTTGATGCAAACAACTGGCTAAGACGATGGTGCAGACAACAAGGATTTGGATTCCTGGACCACGGTGTGAATTACTGGTATGATGGACTCCTCGCCAGAGACGGACTACACCTCAACAAACCTGGGAAACACACATTCGCCAGAAGACTCGCTACACTCATCAGGAGGGCGTTAAACTAGAATAAGAGGGGACGGGAAGAAAAACATTAGACTCGAACAAAGATGACCCAGGAAAACATACTCAGAAGGGAGGTAAGAACATTTCTAAAACAATCCACAGTGAGGAGATTGGAACAAAACAAAATCCTCTAAACTGCATGCTCGCAAACGCCAGAAGCCTGACAAACAAGATGGAAGAACTAGAAGCAGAAATATCTACAGGTAACTTTGACATAGTGGGAATAACCGAGACATGGTTAGATGAAAGCTATGACTGGGCAGTTAACTTACAGGGTTACAGTCTGTTTAGAAAGGATCGTAAAAATCGGAGAGGAGGAGGGGTTTGTCTCTATGTAAAGTCTTGTCTAAAGTCCACTTTAAGGGAGGATATTAGCGAAGGGAATGAGGATGTCGAGTCCATATGGGTTGAAATTCATGGAGGGAAAAATGGTAACAAAATTCTCATTGGGGTCTGTTACAAACCCCCAAATATAACAGAAAGCATGGAAAGTCTACTTCTAAAGCAGATAGATGAAGCTGCAACCCATAATGAGGTCCTGGTTATGGGGGACTTTAACTACCCGGATATTAACTGGGAAAGTGAAACCTGTGAAACCCATAAAGGCAACAGGTTTCTGCTAATAACCAAGAAAAATTATCTTTCACAATTGGTGCAGAATCCAACCAGAGGAGCAGCACTTTTAGACCTAATACTATCTAATAGACCTGACAGAATAACAAATCTGCAGGTGGTTGGGCATTTAGGAAATAGCGACCACAATATTGTGCAGTTTCACCTGTCTTTCACTAGGGGGACTTGTCAGGGAGTCACAAAAACATTGAACTTTAGGAAGGCAAAGTTTGAACAGCTTAGAGATGCCCTTAATCTGGTAGACTGGGATAATATCCTCAGAAATGAGAATACAGATAATAAATGGGAAATGTTTAAGAACATCCTAAATAGGCAGTGTAAGCGGTTTATACCTTGTGGGAATAAAAGGACTAGAAATAGGAAAAACCCAATGTGGCTAAACAAAGAAGTAAGACAGGCAATTAACAGTAAAAAGAAAGCATTTGCACTACTAAAGCAGGATGGCACCATTGAAGCTCTAAAAAACTATAGGGAGAAAAATACTTTATCTAAAAAACTAATTAAAGCTGCCAAAAAGGAAACAGAGAAGCACATTGCTAAGGAGAGTAAAACTAATCCCAAACTGTTCTTCAACTATATCAATAGTAAAAGAATAAAAACTGAAAATGTAGGCCCCTTAAAAAATAGTGAGGAAAGAATGGTTGTAGATGACGAGGAAAAAGCTAGCATATTAAACACCTTCTTCTCCACGGTATTCACGGTGGAAAATGAAATGCTAGGTGAAATCCCAAGAAACAATGAAAACCCTATATTAAGGGTCACCAATCTAACCCAAGAAGAGGTGCGAAACCGGCTAAATAAGATTAAAATAGATAAATCTCCGGGTCCGGATGGCATACACCCACGAGTACTAAGAGAGCTAAGTAATGTAATAGATAAACCATTATTTCTTATTTTTAGTGACTCTATAGCGACAGGGTCTGTTCCGCAGGACTGGCGCATAGCAAATGTGGTGCCAATATTCAAAAAGGGCTCTAAAAGTGAACCTGGAAATTATAGGCCAGTAAGTCTAACCTCTATTGTTGGTAAAATATTTGAAGGGTTTCTGAGGGATGTTATTCTGGATTATCTCAATGAGAATAACTGTTTAACTCCATATCAGCATGGGTTTATGAGAAATCGCTCCTGTCAAACCAATCTAATCAGTTTTTATGAAGAGGTAAGCTATAGACTGGACCACGGTGAGTCATTGGACGTGGTATATCTCGATTTTTCCAAAGCGTTTGATACCGTGCCGCACAAGAGGTTGGTACACAAAATGAGAATGCTTGGTCTGGGGGAAAATGTGTGTAAATGGGTTAGTAACTGGCTTAGTGATAGAAAGCAGAGGGTGGTTATAAATGGTATAGTCTCTAACTGGGTCGCTGTGACCAGTGGGGTACCGCAGGGGTCAGTATTGGGACCTGTTCTCTTCAACATATTCATTAATGATCTGGTAGAAGGTTTACACAGTAAAATATCGATATTTGCAGATGATACAAAACTATGTAAAGCAGTTAATACAAGAGAAGATAGTATTCTGCTACAGATGGATCTGGATAAGTTGGAAACTTGGGCTGAAAGGTGGCAGATGAGGTTTAACAATGATAAATGTAAGGTTATACACATGGGAAGAGGGAATCAATATCACCATTACACACTGAACGGGAAACCACTGGGTAAATCTGACAGGGAGAAGGACTTGGGGATCCTAGTTAATGATAAACTTACCTGGAGCAGCCAGTGCCAGGCAGCAGCTGCCAAGGCAAACAGGATCATGGGGTGCATTAAAAGAGGTCTGGATACACATGATGAGAGCATTATACTGCCTCTGTACAAATCCCTAGTTAGACCGCACATGGAGTACTGTGTCCAGTTTTGGGCACCGGTGCTCAGGAAGGATATAATGGAACTAGAGAGAGTACAAAGGAGGGCAACAAAATTAATAAAGGGGATGGGAGAACTACAATACCCAGATAGATTAGCGAAATTAGGATTATTTAGTCTAGAAAAAAGACGACTGAGGGGCGATCTAATAACCATGTATAAGTATATAAGGGGACAATACAAATATCTCGCTGAGGATCTGTTTATACCAAGGAAGGTGACGGGCACAAGGGGGCATTCTTTGCGTCTGGAGGAGAGAAGGTTTTTCCACCAACATAGAAGAGGATTCTTTACTGTTAGGGCGGTGAGAATCTGGAATTGCTTGCCTGAGGAGGTGGTGATGGCGAACTCAGTCGAGGGGTTCAAGAGAGGCCTGGATGTCTTCCTGGAGCAGAACAATATTGTATCATACAATTATTAGGTTCTGTAGAAGGACGTAGATCTGGGTATTTATTATGATGGAATATAGGCTGAACTGGATGGACAAATGTCTTTTTTCGGCCTTACTAACTATGTTACTATGTTACTATGTAATATAATATAATATGTGCTAAGATGCATTATCATGAATACAATGACTCCTCATCAACATATGCATATAGGACTAAGCTCTATATATTACATTGTATTGTATATCCTCAGTGCTTTCGTACCTTGAGCTGGTGCTGCATACAGGGACACATCTGCTGGCCCAAATGGTTATCAACATTGACAGATACCTGTTAATTACTATGTATTTACACTTCAGGTCTGGTCTTCATCAGATAATCTGCTTCAATTACTTGTTCACAGCAGGGGGTGCAGACAGCAATCCAATGTCCCCAGCCTTGGATTTGTATAAAACATAACACCACTTATGACACATTCTCTAGACCCAAAAAATCTCATAGTAGCTCTTTTCGAAGGTCCCCTTCTCTAGACTTCAGGGTGTATATTGGTGGAAATGGTCATAGTTTGCCATGACTGCATATAAAATGGTTGTACACAGTTGTTATCGATAATCAGTCCTATGTTTGCTGTACACCAAATGTTATTGTCCTGGATTCCGTTACAGTTGAAAATAATAGTGGAAGAGAGATCTGTCAGCTGACGCTTCCTCTCCCATCATTCCCCCTCTGTGGTGTCTCAGCTCGACGTGCGCAATGACGTCACTATATTGTGCCCTCTGTGCTGAGCAGTGCAGAAGGTCAGACAACCTGCTGCAGAAACCATATCCGTGTGGAACAGGGAGAGGTGAGTATTTATTTTTTTTATGTATGGTGAACTTCGAGGTGCCCATAATAGTGTTTGGAGGACTATGTGGTGGCCATAATATTATATGGAGGAGTATGTGGTGTTTATGATACTGAATGGAGGACTATGTGGTGCTTATAATACTGTTTAGAGGCCTATGTGGTGATCATTATACTGCTTGGAGGGCTAGTGAGTGCCATAATACAGTGTGCAGGGCTGGTTGGGGGTCGGTATACTACTTGGAGGGCTTAAATAAAACCTAAAGGGAAGAACTGGAATATAAGTTGGTGTGCATGCAGCTTGTAGGCGCATGTTTACCTTGGCCACCAAACAGACAAAACCTAAGCTAAAAACAAAATACGCAAATACCCTGTAGTAAATAAATAAATAGCAATAGTGTATGAAAATATAGGGTACTTAGTTAACAAAAGTTTGATAAAAAGAAAACAAAAAACATAACAGCCATCCCACCATGTCAAGGTGACCCTATTCGGGACAGCCCTAACGTCTAGTATTAAAACCATATGTCAAGTGACGTAATGTGAACAGGGGCTGAGAAGGACCGAGACCTGGCTAATGGACAGCCAGGCATGGAGGGCTAGTGAGGTCCATTTAACAGTGTGGATAGTTATGTTGGAGTCATCATACTGAATGGAAGGTTGTGGTGACCCTTATACTGTATGCAGTCCCATTATACTGTATGGATGGCTCTGTGGTGGTCAGAGATGGGGCATCATACTGTGTTGGGGTCACCATTCATATCTGGGAGGGGGGTACAGTAGGGTCATCATACCGTGTATATGGAGGATACTGTGGAATAATTCACTGTGGGGATATCATACTGTGTTTCGGGAAAACACTATAATTTGCATCATACTTTATGGCGGCAATGAAAGTGCAAGCTAGAGGCTTCAGTAGGAGGAAAATTACTTTTTAAGGTCTGCAAAATATGCTCTTCTGTCTTCTGTGACCCAGCCGAATATTATGGTTTTTTTGGGGGAAAGGGGGGCAATAGGCACCTCTGATATGGGGCTCCATGATTTCTATATATGCCCCGCCTTCATACATGGCATTACTGTTCCACCATACATCTTGCTTGCCAAAGTACATGTAGGGAAAGAGTAAAGAGTAAGATGGACAGCAGCTGACTCAAAAGTCCCGTTACGTTTCTCCACTGGACAACCTTGGGGTTCACAGGCACACTTAAACATGAAACAATGAAGATTCTTGCTTCAGCAAAGAGTTGGAAATCAGAGCTGAAAAGCATGGTGGCCTAACATCATGACAATCGTAAGTCCTTGCACTGACATTTACTGTTGGATAGTGATTTGTTTTATGATTTGTGCTCATGCTTCTAAAGATAGCTGTTGGCCAACAGCTACCTCCCACAACTTCACCATACATGTAATTTCGGCTCTGATTCAAGCCTTAGGTCAGGTACTAATAAGAAATTTGCTACATGTTTTGCAAGTTATAATCACATTTTAATTAGAAATTCGAAATCTAAGTTAATAAATTAAAATTTTTGGTCATAGAATTTAAATAAATAATACCAGCTTTTTTTCTTCGCAGAAGACTATGCTAGAAGCTCAGAAGGACACCTGATATCTTCAGATTCTATAACAACCCTTCAAAGCAAAGATTTGTCACCTGATTATTTTCAACAAGTCCTATCTCCTAATTCATTACATACTGTTAAACAAAATAATCATAACCAAAGGAGTATTGAACATCAAAAAATTTACAAAGAAGAAAGTCCATTTTCATGTTCAGAATGTAGGAAATGTTTTAACCAACATTCAGATCTTGTTAGGCATCAGAGAATTCACACAGGGGAAAAGTCATTTTCATGCTCAGAATGTGGACAATGTTTTCCAGATAAATCGAGTCTCAGTAAACATAAGAGAAGTCATATACAGGAGAAGCCCTTTTCATGTTCAGAATGTGGGAAATGTTTTGGCCACAAATCACATTTTACTGCGCATCAGAGAATTCACACAGGGGAGAAGCCCTTTTCATGTTTAGAATGTGAGAAATCCTTTGGCCTCAAATCACATTTTACTGCACATCTTAAAATTCACACAGGGGAGAAGCCATTTTCATGTTCAGAATGTGGAAAATGCTTTGGCCGCAAATCAAATCTTATTGCACATCACAAAATTCACTCAGGGGAAAGGCCATTTTCATGCTCCGAATGTGGCAGATGTTTTGCAATTAAATCAAATCTTGTGAAACATGAGAAAATTCACACTGGAGAGCGTCCATTTCCATGTTCAGAATGTAGTAAATGTTTTTACCAGCATTCACATCTTGTTAAACATCAGAGACGTCACACAGGGGAGAAGCCATTTTCATGTTATGAATGTGGGAAATGGTTTACAGATAAATCAAATCTTTGTAAACATCAGAGAAGTCACACAAGGGAGAAGTCATTTTCATGCTCGGAATGTGGAAAATGCTTTACAGATAAATCAAATCTAGGTAAACATGAGAGAAGTCACATAGGAGAGAAGCCATTTTCATGCTCAGAATGTGGAAAATGCTTTACAAATAAATCAAATCTTGGTAAACATGAGCGAAGTCACACGAGGAAGGAGCCTTTTTCATGTTAAGAATGTGGGAAATGTTTTGGCCACAAATCAGATCATGTTGCGCATCAGAAAATTCACTTGGGAGAAGCTATTTTCATGTTTAGAATGCTGGAAATCATATCTTGTTAATCATCAAAAAACTCACACAAAGGAAAATAAATTTTCATGTTCAGATTGTGATAAATGTGTCAGTTTCAATATGTTTATTTGAATTTTTCAACGTAACATAACATAAACAATCTTCCATACAGAAGAACAAGGTGAATTATTGATAGATATGACAATTGCTGAATCGAGGACATAACAAGGGATAAGGCAAACACATAAAATACAAATACATCACATACAAAGGGTAAAGACATCGGGGCAGGGAACATCATTACTGTCTGTGTAACAATCAATGGCTACAATTCAGAAGGTGATATTATACATTAAGTCATCACTCAGGCGGACCCGGAATACAAATGAACATATTTATACAAGATCGTAGGGGGTGTAGGTCTAGGGGCTTTCAAATTAGTTAATGCTTATAAATCCTAAGAAGGTTCATTCCACTGCGGGTGTAGCTGTAAATTGACAACAGACTACTTATGAATAACCTATTAAGGAGAAAGTGTAAGAGCATGAGTCAGAAGAGCATTGGGATCAAGGTCAAGCCAGGGATTCCAAGTTTGAAAAAAGATGTTCCACTCGTCATTTCTGGTTGCTTGAATACGTTCTTATAATAGGATCATATTTACCCTATCCTTAACTAACGATATGGAAAGCGAGGGGGTTCTCCATTTAGCTGCTATATGAATTTTGGTAGCCATGCAAATGGTGGTCACCAATTTATGTAGAGTTCTTGAGAACCCAGGATGCCGTGCTCCCAGCAGAAAAACTGTGGGGTCTATGGGGACTGTTTTTCCAATGATCTGGTCCACGATTGACTTGACCTCGCGCCATAGAGCCTCGACAACTGGACATGTCCACCATATGTGTAGCATATAACCTGGAACATTACAACCCCTAAAGCGGTTTTCAGAGATATGAGGGTATATAGAATGAAGTCTTGTTGGGACATGATATGCTCTATGTAGTACTTTAAGGGGCGTTTCAACCAAAAAAGCCTGATGACTGCCTTTTGATAATGTATCACTGCATGTATGCCATGTCTCTATGGGCATGGTGAGTCCCAGATCTTCTTCCCACTGTAGCATATATTTTAATTTCCCCTCTGTGTGTGGTATGTTAATAGTGGAGTATATCAAGGAAATCGTTCCTTTCCCCATAGGGTCATTTATACATTTCTGCTCAAACTAGTTGCACAGAATGGGATCCTATGGGACAAAATATGCCTAGCAAAATGGAAGACTTGATTTATGCGTAAGGCTTCTCTAAACGGTGGTTCATATGGCTGAGTGAACTCTTGTCTGGTGAATAAAAAATTGAATGGGGAACAAAGATGCCTCAACGTAGTAATACCTCTTAAGACCCACCAGGAAAAGAGAGAGGATTCCAAGCCTGGTAAGAACATAGGGTTATGAAATAAAGAAGTGAGTGGGGAAGATTTGGATTGCAATCTGTATTTGAATCTCTCCTTCCTCCGTAGGATCAAGGAAAGGGCCGAAAAAAGGGGCAATAACAGAAATATTTTGCGGGAGTTTTTCAGTCGTCCACATAAGGCCCGGCAATGAATATGGCCGCAGAAAAAAGGATTCTAATTGTACCCATCTAGGGCTACTGCTATTGGAGTTGAGTTTAGGCAATTTGGGCGGATTTAAAGTATAGCGCAAAATTGGGTAGTGATAGTCCTCCTATTTTTCTATGTAGGAACATAATATTTTGCTTGATGCGGGTTGTGATAAATGTTTTAAACAAATCTTCAATTATTTCTCATCAGAAATATTATTCCTTATTACTAGGAGATTATTCCTCCTAGTTGCTGGAGACATCTCTCCAAACCCCGGCCCCCCATGTTATAGCCAGTCAAACCTCCCAATTGCTACACCCAGAAACCCCTCTAACCTTATTAATATTCCCTGCATGCCTTCTGTCTCTTTGAATTGTGCCCTTTGGAATTCTCGCTCTGTGTGTAATAAACTCTCCTTCATTCATGACTTCTTCCTTTCTAATTCTCTTAATCTCCTGGCTCTTACTGAAACCTGGATCCAGCAGTCAGACACCACTGCTGCTGCTGCTCTTTCATATGGTGCACTACACTTTTCTCATACCCCAAGATCGGACAACAGAGCAGGTGGAGGCGTTGGTCTGCTCCTTTCACCAAAATGTACTTTCCAAGTTATCCCCCAAGTACCCTCACTTGTCTTCCCTTCCTTTGAGGTCCATGTGGTCAGACTCTACGTCCCCTTCTCCATGCGAGTGGTGGTGGTGTATCGTCCTCCCGGCCCCTCTCATCAGTTCCTGGATCACTTTGCCACCTGGCTTCCACACTTTCTTTCCTGTGACACCCCCACCCTTATCATGGGTGATTTCAACATCCCTATTGCCTCTCCCCTCTCCCCATCTGCTTCTCACCTTTTGGCTCTAACCTCCTCTTTCGGCCTCTCGCAGCATACTAACTCGCCAACACATGAAGATGGAAACTCCCTTGACTTGGTCTTCTCCCGGCTTTGCTCAGTGGATGATTTCACAAACTCCCCTCTCCCACTCTCTGACCACCACCTTCTTTCATTCTCTATCAAGAACTGCCATCCCGCTCAGGTCACCCCCACTTTCCACACTTATAGAAACATACAGGCCATTAACACCCAGGAACTTATGAAGAACTTGCAGTCCTCATTGGCCCCAATCTCCTCCATCTCATGTCCTGATTCTGCTCTGAAGCATTACAATGAAACCCTGCAAAGTGCCCTGGATGAAGCTGCTCCTCCTATACATAAAACAACTCGGCACAGACGGCAACAACCGTGGCACACGCTGCAAACACGTTTCCTGCAGCGGTGCTCCAGGTGCGCAGAACGTCTGTGGAGAAAATCTAATCTACCCGAAGATTTCATCCATTATAAGTTCATGCTAAAGACATACAATTCTGCCCTTCACCTCTCCAAACAAACCTACTTCAACACCCTCATCACCTCCCTGTCCAATAACCCTAAACGTCTCTTTGACACGTTCCAGTCCCTACTCAACCCAAGAGCGCAGGCCCCAACCACGGATCTCCGTGCTGACAATCTGGCCAATTACTTCAAAGAAAAAATTGACCATATTCGACAGGAAATCATCTCCCAATCTCTTCATACCATGCACTGTCCTCCCTCCCCCACTGCATCTAGTTCACTCTCTGACTTTGAACCAGTTACAGAAGAAGAAGTAAGCAGGCTCCTTGCATCTTCTCGCCCGACCACTTGCACCAGTGACCCCATTCCGTCACATTTCCTCCAGTCCCTTTCCCCGGCTGTCACCTCTCACCTAACAAAAATATTCAACCTTTCCCTCACTTCCGGTATTTTTCCCTCCTCATTTAAGCATGCCATCATACATCCATTACTTAAAAAACCATCCCTCGACCAAAACTGTGCCGCTAATTATAGACCTGTCTCTAATCTTCCCTTCATCTCTAAACTCCTCGAACGCCTGGTCCACTCCCGTCTTACCCGCTATCTCTCAGATAACTCTCTTCTCGACCCTCTTCAATCTGGTTTCCGCTCTTTACACTCTACTGAAACTGCCCTCACTAAAGTCTCTAATGACCTACTAACAGCTAAATCTAATGGTCACTACTCCATGCTAATTCTCTTGGATCTCTCTGCAGCATTTGATACTGTGGATCATCAGCTCCTCCTCACTATGCTCCGCTCCATCGGCCTCAAGGACACCGTTCTCTCCTGGTTCTCCTCCTATCTCTCTGACCGATCCTTCACTGTATGTTTCGCTGGTTCCTCCTCCTCTCACCTTCCCCTTACTGTTGGGGTTCCTCAAGGATCAGTCCTAGGCCCCCTCCTCTTCTCTTTGTATACTGCCCCTATTGGACAAACAATCAGTAGATTTGGCTTCCAGTACCATCTCTATGCTGACGACACCCAACTATACACTTCTTCTCCTGATCTCACGCCTGCCTTATTAGAAAACACCAGTGATTGTCTTACCGCTGTCTCTAGCATCATGTCCTCCCTCTATCTGAAACTAAACCTGTCAAAAACTGAACTCCTCGTGTTCTCTCCCTCTACTAACCTACCTTTGCCTGACATTGCCATCTCCGTTTGCGGTTCCACCATTACTCCAAAGCAACATGCCCGCTGCCTTGGGGTCATCCTTGATTCTGACCTTTCATTCACCCCCCACATCCGATCACTGGCTCGCTCTTCTTACCTGCATCTCAAAAACATTTCTAGAATTCGCCCTTTTCTTACTTTCGACTCTGCAAAAACTCTTACTGTTTCACTTATTCATTCTCGTCTGGACTATTGTAACTCTCTACTAATCGGCCTCCCTCTTACCAAACTCTCCCCGCTCCAATCTGTCCTGAATGCTGCTGCCAGGATCATATTCCTCACCAACCGTTACACCGATGCCTCTACCTTGTGCCAGTCATTACACTGGTTACCCATCCACTCAAGAATCCAGTACAAAACTACTACCCTCATCCACAAAGCACTCCATGGCTCAGCACCACCCTACATCTCCTCTCTGGTCTCAGTCTACCACCCTACCCGTGCCCTCCGCTCCGCTGATGACCTCAGGTTAGCATCCTCAATAATCAGAACCTCGCACTCCCGTCTCCAAGACTTTACACGTGCTGCGCCGATTCTTTGGAATGCACTACCTAGGATAATACGATTAATCCCCAATCCCCACAGTTTTAAGCGTGCCCTAAAAACTCATTTGTTCAGACTGGCCTACCGCCTCAATGCATTAACCTAACGATCCCTGTGTGGCCTATATTAAAAAAAAAAAAAAAAAATTAATTAACTGGTTCATGCAGCTTTACATGAACACCCAAGCCTTACACTATGGCTGGTCCGAATAACTATAGCAATTGTTACCATCCACCTCTCGTGTCTCCCCTTTTCCTCATAGTTTGTAAGCTTACGAGCAGGGCCCTCACTCCTCTTGATATCTGTTTTGAACTGTATTTCTGTTATGCTGTAATGTCTATTGTATGTACAAGTCCCCTCTATAATTTGTAAAGCGCTGCGGAATATGTTGGCGCTATATAAATAAAAATTATTATTATTATTATATTATTATTATCAGATAATTCACATCAGGGCAAAGTCATTTTAATCCTCTGAATATAGGAAACATTTTAGTGTAAATCCACTTATCTTTTCTTACACATCAAACAACTCACCTATTGAAGAAGTAATTTTCATGTTCAGATTGCGGTAAAAAAAATGTTATTCAGAAATCAAATCTTATTGGCAATCAAAAAACTCACACAAGAGAGAAACCGTTTTCATGCTCTAGGTAAATATTCATAGAAATACGGTCTTGTTGAAAACCAAACGATATACACTGGGGAAAAAAAAGCTATTTTAATGTACTGTATGCAAAATCAGTTTTTTATTTAACTTATTTCCTTTAAAAAATACAAGAAACAATAAATTGCATTAACCCCTTTCTGACATTAGACTATTACTATCTAGACTGACTAGACTAGTACTATCCCGTCGAGGTGGGGTGGGCCCCTATGACCACCGACGGGATAGTACGTCATATGCGATTGGCAGCGCTCACGGGGGGAGCGCCGCCGATCGCGGCCGGGTGTCAGCTGTTTATTGCAGCTGACATCCGACACTATGTGCCAGGAGTGGTCACGGACCGCCCCCGGCACATTAATCCCTGGCACACCGCGATCAAAGATGATCGCGATGTGCCGGCGGTATAGGGAAGCTTCCCGCAGGGAGGGGGCTCCCTGCGGGCTTCCCTGAGCCCCCCGCAGCAACGCGATCTTACCTCCCTCCCTGCCTGCTCCAGCCCCGGATCCAAGATGGCCGCCGATCCGGGTCCTGCGGGGAGGGAGGTGGCTTCACAGAGCCTGCTCAGAGCAGGCACTGTGAAGCCTGCAGCACTGTAAGTCAGATCAGTGATCTGACAGAGTGCTATGCAAACTGTCAGATCATTGATCTGTGATGTCCCCCCCTGGGACAAAATAAAAAAGTTAAAAAAAAATCTTCCAAATGTGTAAAAAAAAAAAAAAAAAATTCCTAAATAATGAAAAAAAAAAAAATATTATTCCCATAAATACATTTCATCTAAATAAAAAAAAAAACAATAAAAGTACACATATTTAGTATCGCCGCGTCCGTAACGACCCAACCCATAAAACTGGCCCACTAGTTAACCCCTTCAGTAAACACCGTAAGGAAAAAAAAAAAAAACGAGGCAAAAAACAACGCTTTATTATCATACCGCCGAACAAAAAGTGGAATAACACGCAATCAAAAAGACAGATATAAATAACCATGGTACCGCTGAAAACGTCATCTTGAGCCGCCATACAGCATCATCAGCAAAAAAATAAAAAAGTTATAGTCCTGAGAATAAAACGATGCAAAAATAATTATTTTTTCTGTAAAATAGTTTTTATTGTATAAAAGCGCCAAAACATAAAAAAATGATATAAATGAGGTGACGCTGTAATCGTACTGACCTGAAGAATAAAACTGCTTTATCAATTTTACCAAACGCGGAACGGTATAAACGCCTCCCCCAAGAGAAATTCATGAATAGCTGGTTTTTGGTCATTCTTCCTCACAAAAATCGGAATAAAAAGCGATCAAAAAATGTCACGTGCCCGAAAATGTTACCAAACGTCAACTCGTTCCGCAAAAAACAAGACCTCACATGACTCTGGACCAAAATATGGAAAAATTATAGCTCTCAAAATGTGGTAACGCAAAAAATATTTTTTGCAATAAAAAGCATCTTTCAGTGTGTGACGGCTGCCAATCATAAAAATCTGCTAAAAACTCGCTATAAAAGTAAATCAAACCCCCCTTCATCACCCCCTTAGTTAGGGAAAAATTTAAAAAATGTATTTATTTCCATTTTCCCATTAGGGCTAGGGTTAGGGTTAGGGTTGGGGCTACAGTTAGGGTTAGGGTTTAGATTACATTTACAGTTTGGAATAAGGTTGGGATTAGGGTTAGGGGTGTGTCAGGGTTAGAGGTGTTGTTAGGGTTACTGTTGGAATTAGGGTTAGGGGTGTGTTTGGATTAGGGTTTCAGTTATAATTGGGGGGTTTCCACTGTTTAGGCACATCAGGGGCTCTCCAAACACGACATGGCGTCCGATCTCAATTCCAGCCAATTCTGCGTTGAAAAAGTAAAACAGTGCTCCTTCCCTTCCGAGCTCTCCCGTGTGCCCAAACAGGGGTTTACCCCAACATATGGGGTATCAGCGTACTCAGGACAAATAGGACAACAACTTTTGGGGTCCAATTTCTCCTGTTACCTTTGGGAAAAAACAAAACTGGGGGCTAAAACATAATTTTTGTGGGAAAAAAAAAAGATTTTTTATTTTCATGGCTCTGCGTTATAAACTGTAGTGAAACACTTGGGGGTTCAAAGTTCTCACAACACATCTAGATGAGTTCCCTGGGGGGTCTAGTTTCCAATATGGGGTCACTTGTGGGGGGTTTCTACTGTTTAGGTACATTAGGGGCTCTGCAAACGCAATGTGACGCCTGCAGACTATTCCATCTAAGTCTGCATTCCAAATGGCACTCCTTCCCTTCCGAGGCCTCCCATGCGCCCAAACGGTGGTTCCCCCCACATATGGGGTATCAGCGTACTCAGGACAAATTGGACAACAACTTTTGGGGTCGAATTTCTCCTCTTACCCTCAGGAAAATACAAAACTGGGGGCTAAAAAATAATTTTTGGGGGAAAGTTTTTTATTTTTTATTTTCACGGCTCTGCGTTCCAAACTGTAGTAAAACACTTGGGGGTTCAAAGCTCTAACAACACATCTAGATGAGTTCCTTAGGGTGTCTAGTTTCCAAAATGGTGTCACTTGTGGGGGGTTTCTACTGTTTAGGTACATTAGGGGCTCTGCAAACGCAATGTGACACCTGCAGACCATTCCATCTAAGTCTGCATTCCAAATGGAGCTCCTTCCCTTCCGAGCCCTCCCATGCGCCCAAACAGTGGTTCCCCCCCACTTATGGGGTATCAGCGCACTCAGGACAAATTGGACAACAAATTTTGGGGTCCAATTTCTCCTGTTACCCTCGGGAAAATACAAAACTGGGGGCTAAAAAATAATTTTTGTGGGAAACAATTTTTGTTTTATTTTTACGGCTCTGCATTATAAACTTCTGTGAAGCCCTTGGTGGGTCAAAGCACTCACCACACATCTAGATAAGTTCCTTAGGGGGTCTACTTTCCAAAATGGTGTCACTTGTGGGGGGTTTCTACTGTTTAGGTACATTAGGGGCTCTGCAAACGCAATGTGACACCTGCAGACCATTCCAGCTAAGTCTGCATTCCAAATGGCGCTCCTTCCCTTCTGAGCCCTCCCATGCGCCCAAACAGTGGTTCCCCCCACATATTGTGTATAATCGCACTCAGGACAAATTGGGCAACAAATTTTGGGGTCCAATTTCTCCTGTTATCCTCGGGAAAATACAAAACTGGGGGCTAAAAAAATAATTTTTGTGGGAAAAAATTTTTGTTTTATTTTTACGGCTCCTCTACATTATAAACTTCTGTGAAGCCCTTGGTGGGTCAAAACGCTCAAAACACCTCTAGATAAGATCCTTAGGGGGTCTACTTTCCAAAATGGTGTCACTTGTGGGGGGTTTCAATATTTAGGCACATCAGTGGCTCTCCAAACGCAACATGGTGTCCCATCTCAATTCCTGTCAATTTTGCATTGAAAAGTCAAATGGCGCTCCTTCCCTTCCGTGCTCTCCCATCCGCCCAAACAGTAGTTTACCCCCACATATGGGGTATCAGCGTACTCAAGACAAATTGTACAACAACTTTGGGGTCCAATTTCTTCTCTTACCCTTGGGAAAAAAAATTGGGGGCGAAAAGATAATTTTTGTGAAAAAATATGATTTTTTATTTTTACGGTTCTGCATTATAAAGTTCTGTGAAGCACTTGGTGGGTCAAAGTGCTCACCACACCTCTAGATAAGTGCCTTAGGGGGTCTACTTTCCAAAATGGTGTCACTTGTGGGGGGTTTCAATGTTTAGGCACATCAGGGGCTCTCCAAACGCAACATGGTGTCCCATCTCGATTCCAGTCAATTTTGCAATGAAAAGTCAAATGGCGCTCCTTCGCTTCCGAGCTCTGTCATGCGCCCAAACAGTGGTTTACCCCCACATATGGGGTATCGGTGTACTCAGAACAAATTGTACAACAACTTTTGGGGTCCAATTTCTCCTGTTACCCTTGGTAAAATAAAACAAATTGGAGCTGAAGTAATTTTTTTGTGAAAAAAAGTTAAATGTTCATTTTTATTTAAACATTCGAAAAATTCCTGTGAAGCACCAGAAGGGTTAATAAACTTCTTGAATATGGTTTTGAGCACCATGAGGGGTGCAGTTTTTAGAATGGTGTCACACTTGGGTATTTTCTATCATATAGACCCCTCAAAATGACTTCAAATGAGATGTGGTCCCTAAAAAAAAATGGTGTTGTAAAAATGAGAAATTGCTGGTCAACTTTTAACCCTTATAACTCCCTAACAAAAAAAAATTTTGGTTCCAAAATTGTGCTGATGTAAAGTAGACATGTGGGAAATATTACTTATTAAGTATTTTATGTGACATATATCTGTGATTTAATTGCATAAAAATTCAAAGTTGGAAAATTGCGAAATTTTCATAATTTTCACCAAATTTCCGTTTTTTTTCACAAATAAACGCAGGTACTATCAAAGAATTTTTACCACTATCATGAAGTACAATATGTCACGAGAAAACAATGTCAGAATCACCAGGATCCGTTGAAGCGTTCCAGAGTTATAACCTCGTAAAGGGACAGTGGTCGGAATTGTAAAAATTGGCCTGGTCATTGACGTGCAAACCACCTTTGGGGGTAAAGGGGTTAAAAGAGGCATAGATGCTCATGAGGAGAACATGCTTGTTACAGCATATATTGTGGAATTGTGGCAACCTAAAAAACATAATTTTAGGTAGTCGTCAATTGGGCTAATGGTTTTGACATTTTCATAGATTGGACTTTTCTGATGGCGGCGATACCACATACAGTTGTGCTCAAAAGTTTACATACCCTAGCAGAATTTTTGCTTTCTTGGTCTTTTTTCAGAGAATATGAATGATAACACTAAAAGTTTTTCTCCACTCCAAATAAAGTGTTCTCATTTTCCCATCTTTATTGTTACGCCTAAGTCCTGCGACGCCCTCGATCTCCTGTAAAAAAAAATTTAAAATAATAAACCAACAAAAATACTCCCTGGTATGATGTAGTGCATAGGTGTCAAACTGCATTCCTCGAGGGCCGCAAACAGGTCATGTTTTCAGGATTTCCTTGTATTGCACAGGTGATAATTGAATCACCTGCACAGAAGGATTCCAGCACCTTATGCAATGCTAAGGAAATCTTGAAAACACTCATGGTTTGAGGCCCTCGAGGAATGCAGTTTGACATCTCTGATGTAGTGCATTTAATAACCACTGTCCCACGATGATCTCCCCTATAGCGCTGTCACATCAGGAGTTGTGACCGCTCTACACGGCCTCCAGTGACACACAGGAGACAATGGCTCCTGCAGTGTTCTCACCAAGGGTTCAATGAGTACAGGCTCTCACTTTAGTGACAGTATGAAGTGATAGTATGAACTCTGCTGAAGTCATGGCGGCGGAGGGATACAGTGCAGAGGATTACCTGCCGTCATTGTATCACTGGAGCCCCTGGAGAGTGGTCACATCTGCTGATGTGACAGCTCTTCACGGGAGATCATCTTGGGACACTCATTATTAAATGGATTACATCAGAACAGGGAGTATACTGTTGGTTTATTATTTTTTTAAAGGTGATCGAGGGAGTCGGGGCCTAGCTGTATGGTGAGTATATACTGTATGTTGTATGTATTGTATGTGTCTATGTGTGTATGTGTTTTTTTTTTGTTTTTTTATACACAGCCGGAAGATGAGACTACTGCTGTCCCATCATCCGGCTAGCTGTCACAGTAGCAGGCATAGTCGGATGGGACTAGTAGTCGGACAATACCTGCCTACACACAGACCCGCACATACCCACAGACCCCCGCACACAGACATGCACTTCTCCGCACAGAAACAGTCTCCGCCCACACAGTCTCCGCCCACACACTCTTCCTCCTCCCGATCTACAGTGTTTCTCGCAGCCAACTCCGCAGCAAATCCGCAGATCTTTTCAAACCTGCAGTTTTGCTGCTAATTTTACTGAATCAATGGAAGTCAATGGGTGCAGAAACGCTGCAGATCCGCAAAAAGAATTGACATGCTGCGGAAAATAAAATGCTGCAAAGCCGCACTTTTTTTTTCCGCAGCATGTGCACAAAAATTTCCCATTGACTAATTGCTTGTGCACTACACTGCAGATTTGATGCAATTCTGTGCATCCAAAAACGCTGCGGAAACGCATCAAAATCCGCAATGTATGCACATAGCCTAAAAAAAGAAGCCACAGATTCCAGCAAGTAAAAGGCAGTTTTCATGACTCCCATCCAGGGACCTTGGAATACTGACCTGGCAACTGAACTAGGGCCCTGACAATTTATTAGCTCATCTCATCTCTTAGTCACAAACCCACAAATTGTTGTGCTGTACTGTTATGGCCAAACGTTTTTAGACTGACAAAATCTTCGTTTTCACAATATTTCTGCTTCAGTGTTTTTCTCGTTACTTAAATACATTTAGGGTATGTGCTCACGTAGAATGGTCCACTGCGGATTTTTCCGCAGCGGATTTGATAAATCCGCAGGGCAAAAACACTGAGGATTTATCGCGGATTTTGTGCGGATTCCACTGTAGTTTTACACCAGCGGTTTTCTATTATGGAGCAGGTGTAAAACCGCTGCGGATTCCGCAGAAAGAATAGACATGATATGGAATGTAAACCGCTGCGTTTCCGCAAGGTATTTTCCGCAGCATGGGCACAACGTTTTCGGTTTCCCATAGGTTTTGTAACAACTCTGCTGGCATCACAGCATGGCCTCACATCTCTCACACAATCTTACCCACTGCTCCAGGCCATGATGTGCTTTCTCTTTAATGCCCGCTCCATGTTCTGTGTCTCTGCTCTCTGCATGCCTCATGGCTATGTGTATAGGGGGCCGGCGCCTGAACTCTCTGGTTCTTATAGGAATCAGGTGCATCTGTCTAATCAGTTCCTGACCAATTATCAAGAGGCCTCCTGTATATAGTGCAGCTCCACCCTGTGGTCTGGACCTGTGCAATGTGTTAGCTCAGTTAGTGTTTTGCTGCTGAGTTTGCCTGGCCTTGCTCTGAGTTACTACCTCTGAGCTTTTCTCTGTGCTATTGCCTTGATCTTGTAGTCCGCCCTCCAGGAGGCAGAATATCCTGGTCCCTGTGTCTTTGTCCCTGTGTCTTGTTCTATTGCCTTGTCTGTACTTTGTCTTTTCTCGGTCTCCTTGTCTGTGGCTTCCTTCCCTGCTTTCTTTCCTTGTGTTTTCTGTCTGCTTACACTCCGCACTCTTGCGGCTCTGCACTCAGACCTTGCTTCGCACTCTCTGGCTTTGCTCTGTGGCTCCGCTCTTTGCGGTTCTATCTGGCTCCGCTCTTTGCGGTACTATCTGGCTCCGCCTCCTGTGTTTCTGCACTTGGCTCCGTCTCTGCTCTTGGCTCCGCCTCCAGCGTCTCTGCTCTTGGCGTTACCTCCAGCGTCTCCGCTTTTGGTTCCGCCTCCAGCGTCTCTGCTCTTGGCTCCGCCTCCAGTGTCTCCGCACTTGGCTCCGCCTCCAGCGTCTCCGCTCTTGGCTCCGCCTCCAGCATCTCCACTCTTGGCTCCGCCTCCAGCGTCTCCGCTCTTGGCTCCGCCTCCAGTGTCTCCGCTTTTGGTTCCGCCTCCAGCGTCTCCGCTCTTGGCTCCGCCTCCAGCATCTCCGCTCTTGGCTCTGCCTCCAGCGTCTCCGCTCTTGGCTCCGCCTCCAGCGTCTCCGCTCTAGGCTCTGCCTCCAGCGTCTCCGCCCTTGGCTCCGCCTTCTCCTTCTCTTCTCTTAGTTCCACCTTCTACTTGTTACTTGGTCCTCCTGTCTGAACAGGTTCCTACCTGTTTCACCTATCTGCCTTCAGGCCGGTCCCTACCGGTTCTTCCTATGTTCCAGCCGTACCCGCCAGCCTACCAGAGAGCCAGCCGTGTCCGCCTGCCCGCCAGTGTCTCTGTTGTACCCGTCTGCCTGCCTGTGTCCCAGCCATGCCCGCCTGTCAGCCAGAGTGCCAGCCGTGCCCGCTCCGTTCCTTAGTGGGATCAGCAGCCATAGCCAGACATCACCCTGGAGTGGCACCTGGTAGCTTCCAATTGCACAAGTCTGACCTCACCATCAGAGGCTCCAGCGAACACCTAGGAAGCTACTTAGTTACGCCCCTTCCAGGGAAGTTTGGTCTGTGGTCCAGTGGGGCCACACCCCCGTATGCCCGCGCCAACCAGTCTGGGCGCGTGCATGACAGGTTTACATTGTACTGTAAACTCTTGGGAAACTTCTGCGGATCCGCAGCAAAATCCGCATTGTGTGCATATAGCCTTATAATGGTTGGGTTTTTTTACATTATGTCAATACATTGTTTATGTAAAGACTCAATATTTACAGCGCTGACCCTTATTTTTCCAGACTTCTCTAATTTGCTCTCACAGATTCTTGGCCAAATCCTGACTGATAGCAATTTATTCTTGTCTAATCACTGCTTGGAGTTTATCACAGTTTGGCCGGGGTCACACTAGAGTATTTTACGGACGTATGAGAGGCGCAAATTGCACACGGACCAATGATTCTCTATGGGGCAGCTTCTATCTGGCGTATATTACGCAATCGTATTTTACGGCCGTGCAAAATTGAAGCATGCTGCGTTTGTCAGTGTATTGCGCAAAAAATACGCCAAGTATGGGGGCAAGAAAAATACGGATTACACACGGACCAACAGTGTGACTAGCGTAAAATACGCAAGAGTACAGCAGGTGACAGGAAATCTTCCAAGCCCTCAATCAGGAAGCTCAGACATGCTAATTAGCTGAAAACCCAGACAGACATCCCGAAAGTCTGCCGCACGCCTCTGCGGAGTCTTCAGCATCATGGCCAATATTATAAATGTGGAAATGCTGCTGGTCCTGGTGCAAGAGAGGCCCAAAATTTGGGATCCGAGAGATGCCCATTACTCCAACCGGGCCAGAAAAGAGGCGGCATGGAGGAGCATGTGGGATCCTTTTCCCAGAATATGAGCAGCGGCCACGTGAGGTCCAGAGGCAGATAAGTAAGTACACTCATGTTTCTCACACTCTGAATAATATTGCAAACTGCATTACCAACAGGAATGTGGTCATAATGTTCTTTAAATTAAGATTAATCTCATTTATTTATATAGCACCATTAAGTACATGGTTCTGGACATGAGAAAGGGGTTCCACTCATATTTGATTACATGTCGTTTACATTTTCCAAATTTACAATCACATACTGCTACAGAGGGGAGAGGACCCTGTCCACCTGACCAGGACCCTGAGCTTCCGCCATCATCTCCACCAACTTACAGAAATCTGTAATGTATATTGGTTTATGAGGCTTGGTTTTATATTTTGCTGTAAGAAAAAAAAAATATTTTATTCTGCTGTGATAGCACTTCGGTACGTTTTTGGATGCTTACATTTATATATAAAACCATATGATATCAATATGGTGTTTGCCAAAAAAAGGCTTTTGACATAAGTAAAAATATATATTCAAAAGTCAATTTTATGTTCTTGGACCAATGATTACAATATCATACTCAATTACTCGGTTGATAACAATCAGGCAAATAAATCACAGAAACACACATAGTTAACTAATTTAAATAATTTATGCATTATGAGAAAAAAAAGAAGATCTATACATATATATATATATATATATATATATATATATATATATATATATATATATATATATATATATATATATATATTTGAAAACATTATAACAAAGAAACAGCATTATCTTGCTAGGGAGTAGCTCCCTGAGGAGATACAGTATAATTTGTAAAATGATCCCTAACTTTTAAGCCAGAAAGGGGACGCCGCAGAGGAAGGACTTGTGTTGTAGGCCTACCCACATTAGCCAACATGCCTTCAACACAGTCAGCTGAGGAACACTCATGAATTCTTGTGAAGTTGTGTAGAACAACACAAGCTTTAATGACTTCATTTACATTTTGCTCACTCAGCTGAATGGCAGACTGGAGAACACGCCATTTGGATGCCAGAATGCCAAAAGCGCACTCCACCAGTCGCCGTGACCGGGAAAGTCTGACATTAAATACACGCCATCGGTGGCCCAGGTTGCGCCGGGGATAAGGCCTCATCAAAGAAAAGAGAGAAAAAAAGCACTACCGTAATGCCTGTACACTACACCACACAAATATAATATGAAACAATAACAAACTTTATTTGGTACACCATAACAAAAACATAAGTAAAACAATACAGGAGCCCCACTCATAAGCCCCCCACCATATATAATCAAAAGTAAATAGGATGCCAAAAGAACAGATGAGTTAGTCTACATTCACATTAGCGTTGTGCGGGGCTGTGTCGGGCGCAGCCTAGGCGAAGCATGCGCCCCTATATTTAACATGGGGGGCGCATGGACATGCGTTGTCTTGCGTTTTGTGACGCATGCGTCTTTTTGGCACAACAGAAAACGCTGCATGATGCAGTGTTTTCTGCGCCAAAAATCATGAAAAAATGAACGCATGCGTCACAAAAAGCTGCGTTTTGCATGCGTTTTTGCATGCGTTGTGCGTTGCGTCGCTGACGCAGCACCGCACAACGCAAATGTGAACGTAGCCTTACATAAATGCAGAATGGATGATTATAATGCACAAAAGAGTATATATAAAATATACAATGCACCCAAGACAATATATGTGTAATAATGGGGTGGAAACCCCAAGAAAACCCTGAATATATTCGAAGCAGGATATAACCTACAACAATGGAAACAGAGAATAGCGAGATAAACGCAACTCAATGATCAGCATAGATTAAGCCTGGTCATGGCTACAAACACAGATGCCAAATTTGTGTATTTTTTTTAATTGAGCAAAAGCAATATTTTTTTTCTTATATTTCTATGATATATGACGTAACTGCATCATGCGTTGTTAAGGGGTTAATACTATAATTATTGGCCAAATGGACCAGGTCCTTCTGCCAACTTGAATTTAGCCTGCTCTTTGTGAGAAAGCTAAATCCCGGTCGGCTAAAGGACCAGGTCCCTCTTAGTGTTTTAATACTATAGGAGGCTAAAGGACCAGGTCCTTCTGCCAACTTGGATTTAGCCTGCTCTCTGTGAGAAAGCTAAATCCCAGTTGGCTAAAGGACCAGGTCCCTGTGAGTGTTTTAATACTAGATCTAGTAGGTTAAAGGACCAGGTCCCTCAGTGTTTTAATACTATAGGAGGCTAAAGGACCAGGTCCTTCTGCCAACTTGGATTTAGCCTGCCCTCTGTGAGAAAGCTAAATCCCAGTCGGCTAAAGGACCAAGTCCCTCTGAGTGTTTTAATACTAGATCTAGCAGACTAAAGGACCATGTCCTTCTGCCAACTTGAATTTAGCCTGCTCTCTGTGAGAAAGCTAAATCCCAGTCGGCTAAAGGACCATGTCCCTGTGAGTGTGTGAGTGTTTTAATACTAGATCTAGCAGGCTAAAGGACCAGGTCCTTCTTTCAACTTGGATTTAGCCTGCTCTCTGTGAGAAAGCTAAATCCCAGTTGGCTAAAGGACCAGGTCCCTGTGAGTGTTTTAATACTAGACCTAGCAAGCTAAAGGACCAGATCCTTCTGCCAACTTGGATTTAGCCTGCTCTTTGTGAGAAAGCTAAATCCCATTTGGCTAAGGCCTCTTTCACACTTCCTTTTCTTGCAATCCATCGCAATCCGTCATTTTGGGCAAAAATGGATCCTGCAAATGTGCTCGCAGGATGCGTTTTTTTACCATAAACTTGTATTAGCGACGGATCGCGACGGATTGCCACACGTCGCGTCCGTCGTGCTATGGATCCGTCGTGTTTTGGCGGACCGTCGTCACAAAAAAAAGTTCAATGTAACGTGTTTTTGTACGTCGTGAAGAATTTGTGTAAAAAAAATTTTAGTGTGGAATTTCTTTAACAATTATTTTCTTCCTTGTGTGGGGAAAAAAAAGAAAAGTATAAAATGTATTTGTTATATGAATTTTGTTAGATTCCTGCATATCTGAGTATCTGGGTGTGTCTGACAAACAGATCTGTCAGCCCCCACCCAAATTGACATGCTGGGATATCTGCTGTTTATATGCATGACAATATACCTGAGGAAGACTCCAAGAAGTCCAAACCGGTTGTATTTTAGTTTGAAATAAAAACCATCCTTGAATCAGAATATCGAGTTCCATCATCCTCCTTCAGGAGCGCATATTGCTGGGAAAAACAATCACAAAGTGTTATCGCCTATGAAAGCACTGCTCAGTGCGCTTATCAGTTCCCAGATATTTTGCAGCAAACTGAGTGGAAAGAGGAATGGAGTGATCCATGGATTGGATCTATGCACAGTAGATCAAGACACCAAAAAGGTGAGTGGATTCACACTGAGTACACACCTTGGGAATCTAACTACTACACTCAGAAGTCTGCGCTTCCCATTTCTCTCCCTATAATCCCCTCTTGTTTTATAAAGAAAAATATATCAAAAGAAAACAATCTCAGAATCACCAGGATTCGTTGAAGCGTTAGAGTTATGACCTCATAAAGTGACACTGGTCAGAATTGAAAAAATTGACCCGGTCACAAAGGCAAAAACAGGCTCTGGCGTGAAAGGGTTAATATTTTGCTGCACAACCTTTTGAGGCAATCAAACGATTCCGTTAACTGTCAATGAGACTTCTGCACCTCTCGACAGGTATTTTGGCCACTACTCAAGAGCAAACTGCT